>NC_057796.1:475951991-476251991 GCF_018294505.1 Triticum aestivum
GGGGGCTAAAAACAACATTTGAATGTAGATAGTACGAGACTTAATATCGATGTTTCAATTCGGTGTACATTGTAAGATTTGAACTGAGGACCATGCATATGGGTAATTATTTCGAATTCGTGCCATACTAGGTTTCGAAAAGTTGACATTGACTCGATTTGTTGTGCTATTTTGTAGGTCATATGTTTGAATCCATCCAAAAGTTTTCTCACTACCATGGTGATCATCATATACATATGATTTGTATTAAAAAAGTAGCGTGGATACAGTGAAATGCGAAATCCACGTTAGAATTGGAGATCGCTATGTGACACACACTCTAATTCAAATAACTAATTATGTGACACACACTCTAATCCACGTTAGCGTGGATACCGTTTCAATTTTTTTTCAAATAACTCCTCATTAATTAATTTATAGTATCTCGTTTCGAATGACTAATTATTGCAAGGAAAACACAGGCATGGTAATACATACAGATTCGTTTGCAACTGAAAGAAGATTCATTTGCATTCTCAAATGTAGGCGCACCAGGCAGACCAGGGTCGTGTCGTGGTGGTCGTGTGTGTCGGACGGACGCGTAGCACCCAGCCACCCACCCCCCCAAAAGGACGACGACAAAATAAGTTTGCGCTTCCATGTTTCGGATTGAAATATCTGGCGGCCCCAATTCCAGCCCTGCAAAATCTCCCTTCTCCACCGTCCCCTCCCGCACCCAGATTGCTCAAATCCCTAATTCGCTGCCAACCCAAGCAAAGTTCGAATCGCCCCTCGTCTCGTCTCTTTCCCCACCTCTATGCCAGACGAAGACGACAGTCGCACTTCACCACCGCACCGGAGCTACCTCATATACGCCCTCGTCCACCGCACTGGGTGGTCCATCGACAACGTCGGCCGCCGCAACCGACGTGCCTCACAGACACCGACTTCCACCGCATCAGGTGCGCTTCACCGACGCCGTCTCCCAGCTCACCGGGGCTACCTCACCGAGCACATCGTCGCGCCTCACTCCCCGAGGCCGCTGGGGCTTCACCAATGGTCTCGTCCACCGCATCGTAGCGCTCTGCTGCCACTCAAGATCTGCATCCGTGCGTGGCCAGCCAACGCCAGCGGATCACCCTCAACGGCTCTGAAGTGACCTGCACTCTAGCTAGGTGAGCATGCCCAAACGCCGACCCGAACTAGGTATCCACACATCACTCCCTTGTGCACTGTTCCGACGATGTTTGGATATCCTTTCACTGCTCTCTTAGCTTACACGCCTATCCAACTCTGACTTTAACTCTTATTTCTTCTGGAGATATCATCTGAAACAAGCAAATCCATTTTTTAGCGAAGCATGACGGCGCTACGGGATCTGGTACACATCCTGCACACCCGTATAACCTTGCAAGTACCTGTCCTATGGTACAACAGCAAGGTCGATTCCTCTTATTTGATCAGCCATTCGCCGTGTCAAAAATGCAGAGGGGGATGCAAGGAGCACAAGGCCTGCACATCCAAGCAAGTGGTAACATGGACTTGTACATGGAACATCCCAAGCGCAAGCAGAGCTGCAGTGGGCCTGTACAACGAGCTACCATAAGTCCCTGCATTTCATTTAATTCGTACTGGCAGTCGTGTATGATTTGTGTGCACTGGCGGATCCACGAATTCAAGTTACCAGGGGTGAACATTTAACTTAAAAAATACGAAGGCACTTGCACTCCGGAAATCAACATAACTTGAGAAATGTGAAGCTACGTGCACTTTGAAAACCAGCTAATGATCCAAAGTAGTTCAGATTATAAACACTAAATGATGCAAGCACCAAAAAACACAAAATGCAACATGGTGTACAAGGACTACAAACATGGTCTGTACCTGCTTGAATTATTCGTTCTCTGGCTGAAAATATCGAAGTGTAATTGCACCTATAACCAGTGCGCAAACTGCATATCAATATATCTATCCTACACAAGTATGCCAATAGTTTCAAACAACAGATTAGAAAAGTATTTATGCTACGTTGTCATGATACGGGGACTTTCTGGTAGATGGCCTTGACGTTTCCTCAAGCCATGAAAATGCACTATAATTTGCTTGTCATCAATGCCTGCAAATCTCTATGTCTCTCTCAACATAGCAGATCATCATTAGACACTAAATCCTTCAATGGGAGCTTGCAAAATGCTTGCATTAGATGCCTCATTAGACACTATATGTTCATCACCAGGAGCATGTAAAATGTTTGCATCAAATCCTTCATTAGCAGTCTGTTCATTACACACTTTAGGCTCAACAACAACATGAGCTTGGATGTTTGCACCGGAAACTTGATTAGATACATCAGATTCAGTCAGTTCAGTATTGATTGGCGGAGTTATAAAATAAGTAGAAATTGGTTTCATTTTCTCATAGATTCCCTACATACAAGTAGTTTTACAACACCGTCAGGTTTAACTATTGGCCAGAAATTGAAGAGTTGAATTAGATATAATCAGGGATGTGATGTACCTGCTCGTTGCGCATGCTACTCTTGCAAGCTGCGACTGTGCGTTTGCGCAAGCTCAATGCCATGATCGTGCTGCCGCCGCTGCCTCCCACGCAGGCTACACCCAGGGTTGGATCTTCATCTTCCTGTCCTTCCGTTCACTTGAAGCCCGGCGACCGCCCTCCAACGAGGGCGCGAGGAAGTGCTATGTTGGTCTGTCCAGCGGCGGCTAGGTTAGGAGCGAACCAGACTGGAGGCTGGAGCGGATGAATTGGGATTTTTCCTTCCGTCGATCGATATGGGAGGCGCTCGTTTGGGCCGCGAGCCTGCTACAGGGCCTGCCATGCACTTATGTTATTGGCCTATCCAAATTGAAACATTTTTCTTCATTTTTTACATTGCCTGCTCGTGCGTTGGGACGAACAAAACTAGCCTGGGCCAACCTGGACGACTCAAACTAGGTGCACACTTTCGAGCCACCCGAGGCAGCCGCCCATACCAGCCCCTATGGTGGCGTCGCCCCTTTTTGCGTGTATGATAGGGGTAGTGAAAAATATTCCAGTGGCGCTTTTGATTTACCCACATAATGGTTGAATTGCTTGTTTATATGAACTGAGTTCGCCAATAATGTGAAGGATGCCAGTCTTTTCATCCTATTGTAGATTGCTTAGATCTCGATATGCCAAAAGTAATCGCATGAAATATACAGTAAAAGCCAGTGTGATGTGTGTGGCTACAACTAGTCTGACTACACGTCCTCATATAACATATCAAGGACGCACCATCTTACCAGATTAACCATTCGACTTACCAATGCAGTGTGGGAAGAAAGAAGTATTGGGACTGCGTATCCAAGCAATTGATGCCATGGACTCCTTCGTACAACCTTGTAAGCGAAAAAGAAGTTGCAGTGTGCCTGTACAAAGAACTAGCGTAAGTTCAGTTACCTGCTTCTCGGAATTTTAGTTAGCCACTTATTGCAAAATTGTTCAATTATGTTTCTTGGCTTAATTTAGTTTGCTACTGATTACATAATGCCACGGCCTGTTAATCCTATTATAGACTGCACCTATCTATGTGTTTGATACGTACTGTTAAGAATTACATGTTTGCCTGAACTTAAATAGCTACTTGTTTGTTTAACTGCTTTGCTGCTGCAACAACGGGTTACAATGATGTTAATAACTACTTTTCAGCATCGAATTGAAACTCTTTAATTCCTTGTTTGTTTAACTGGTTTGCTGTTATAACTCCCAGTTGAGATGTTTTGCTAACTTCAACTTTTCTGAATCCAATCGAAACTTTAATGGCAAAATAGGTTAGCCCAAGAGCGAGGTCCCCATGGACGTTGTATCATCCCACAGCAGTGGCACCGGCCCAATCGTGCATTATGAATTGCCAACTGCTGATGCTCTAGAGGCTAAACTAGTGGTAGAAAGAGATTCTGCTTCTGCACTTAGAGATGAAGTTGACATGTTGAGGAAGCAAACAGAGCAATCAGTAGCAGTACTCAAGACAACCGTTAAATATTTGTTGGATTTCAAAACGAAGCAAGCTGAGACTGACCACATTGTTAAGGTCCTGAAGGAAAAAAGGAAATTAAATTCCCAGTTGGTAAATCATAGGTGAAATGTTCTTTCCATCGTTGAATAACCTTTGTGTTGTTTGTTCATGTAATCAATCAAACCATTTGTTTTAGAGATCATGTAATAATTGTTTTTTGTTTTTTGGTTTGTAATTTTATTTGAGCACAAGTCTGTATTAATTGATAAGACTTGGAGACATTTCATTTTGATTTCTGTGCCAGACCTACAAATATGCCAATCGGGCTGAATGTGCATTCAGCAATAATAGTAGTATAGATGGACCATAAGTGGCACGCATCGGAAAGCGCCAAGATGCTGTAGTAGCTTGGCTAAAAAATGGATGCTGTTGTAGCAAAGAAAAGTACAGCGGCCTGGCTTATGTATGTTAGTTGATATTATTGATCCATATACTATATAAGTGTTTATATGTCTGTTAGTTCTGTACATTCTTGGTTGATTGACTCAGTATTTGAATCTTGATACATCGCTTGTGTGCATATCTAAATGGGAGTACACATTATGCTGCGTGTGACATTTGAGTTGGACATGAAGTGTTCCAAATATTCGAATTCACCTTAAACTGGATTCTAGCTTCTGAATTTGAGTATCGACATTTGTAAACCATATTCATATATGATAGTGGAATACATCTTTGTCGTCCTTTTGAAGATATATAAAAACACATAGAATGATTTATAAAGATTCGTATAGGAATACAAAATGGATTCGCATTTAGTTGCCAGGGTAAACGTGGATGCTTATTGCCCAAAATTCGAAAGAAGCGGCAAAATGTCCACTCCCACGTCGGCTACCCGAAGCCAAGTGTTTGGGAGATGAAAATTACTGTCTACCCATTACACGGACAATCCATCGGCCCGATTTCCACTGCCCTAAATAGGGGTAGGATAGTAACTTCAATAATACGTGACACAACCGCCTCTGAGCCCATTCCGACACGGTGGGCGCCAAACATGGGCGGCAAAACACATTTGATTCAAGCTCGTACGAAAGACCTCTGTTTCTCCCTCCATTTCCCCATTCATACACGGTGGGCGGCAAAACAAACTCAACTCGGCCGAAATCGATGTAGGCAAATATTTTCAATAGGGGCAGGTTTGTAACTTCACTCAGACGTGACACAACCGCCCTACCTGTCAGCCCCGTTCATACACCGTGGGCGCCAACCATGGGCGCCAACCACCCTCTCCTCGCCCGAAATTGCTCTGGGCAAATATTGGCGAGATGCAAGATTACCGTCGTATCCCCAACCGACGAGACGTCCAAATTTTAAACGGGGGCTAAGTTCGTAACTTTCCCATATTTCAGACAGGCGCGTCCCAAAAACATGGTTCACCGTACCTCTCCCTCCATTTTCCCTTTCATACACCGTCCGCGCTAGAACACCATCCCCACACCAGCCTCCGTCTGCCACCCCATCCATCGCCGCCGTCCTCCACCACATCCATCGCCACCATCCTCCACCATGCCGGAGCGCCTACCAAGACCGCGTCGTCCACTGCTAGAGATGTACATTTCTCATCCACGGCGACGGACCAAGAGCCTTGCATCACGTCCTCTCGCTTCATCGGCGTCGTCGTCCTCTTTGCCGTGGCCGCTCACACGACCTTCTCTTCCACCGCAACGGGACTTATCCCCCGATGCACCCGTCTACTGTCGCAGATCTGCTTCAACGCCACCGACAGCCATCGCACCCCCGATGCCTACAAGGCGCCGCAAGAGAGATGGTACTTCATATCTCCTCAACTTTTTGATCTCAACCAGAAAATAGATCTTAACTTGGTTACTCTACTTTCTTTTCAGCTCTTAGAATTTAGTTCTTTGTTCGAAGCAAACAATGGCTGCTAAATATCATTTCTCCGGTTTCCCCCTTTTATGATCACTATACGATCAGAATACGTGCTTCATGTCATAATAGCACTGCTCGAACCATCAAGCTAAACAAGCTTTGTTGTTCAAATACGAATATGATATTATTAAAACAAATTCGTTTAATTGGTCAGCTGAATGTTCCTAAATTAGTTTCGAAAATGCATGTTCGCCGCTCAGGTGTGTATCTCTACAGGGTGCCCACGGTGGGCCGGCCCACCCTGGGATTTTGGGCTGTCCCAGGCCCCGATTCCCCTATGTTCTGCTGCATGCTTTCGATCTCTACTCGCCCCCAGCCGCCTGCCTCGCCGGCGACTTGCCGTCCCCGGACGGCATGACTCTAGGAGGAGACGCGGGACTAACAGGAGGTCAGGAGCCGCTCGCCCAACAACGTCACCGCTGCCCGGGCGCGCCGCCGTGCCTACCTTCCCAGTCCGTTCAGGGCTCAGGCGTGCAACACCCACTAAGCCAACCCGATTTATCCTGAGATAAGTCCTCAACACTCAGCAGCCACTCCTCATCACCCATTTTCTAATTGATTCATTACTCATTAGGCAGGACTGTCATTAGGGTTTGTTGTGTGCTCAGTGCTACCTACACTTAATGGTTCAGATGTATTTCGGTAACCTTTAGTACCTGTAAAGTTCACAGGGTTTTCAAAATTCCGGCCCTAGGAACAGACACTAGTCATTTTGGATTGTTGGTCATAGTGACATTGACCCAAATTACTACTGCAAGCCAGGTTTGTTGAAAATTTTACTTGTCTTTCTTACTCATTTGATATAATATCCTATTATTCACGTCGATTAGTTGCAAACAATATGTGCTAGACAAACTTCTTGATTCAGATTTTGGACGGTCTCTTACTGCAGTTACAATTCTGCATACTTGTCCTAGTGAGCTCACAAGTAAATGATTGATTTACTACATCTATGCTTGCCTTGTCATATCTGTTGTCAATATTCTTTTAGGGTGGACCACCCTATTTCTAAATACTGCAACCGTAGACATGAGTGAATAGTATTTCTCTATGTGATCTCTTCCATCATGTGTGGGCAACGAACACTGCATTGTATAGAAAGAAAGTGTCATTTCCAGCTTTTACATAGGCTTCGATCTTTTACATGGAATACAATCTCCCTACTTGCTTTGTGTCGCACTACCAACACTCCACCCTTGAAGCTAAACATTATGCCACTCATAATTCCTTAGTTTATTTGTTCAAATACAAATTTCATATGATTCTAATGTTCCTACTTCAGTTTTGAAATGTGTGTCTGCCTGTTATAGAGACATAAGGGGTTTGTATTTCTGTGTGTGGTCTGGTCAGCACGGTTTGGGGGTGAACTTTGCATATGCAGGGGTTTATAGGGAGACACTCTTCAAGTTGAATCCGCAATGCATTCCATAGATAATCCGACTACTTTTTATGTTTTCATGAATCTCAGATTCTGAACAGCATCATAATGATTATGAGCTTGCGCGCATGAAAAGAATAAAGCAGAACAATGCCATGGCTGTCAAACTTGGCATTAAGGGACTGAAATCAAGTCTGGATGCAATGCAATGCAAACGCTCTCCACCTACATATTCATGCTCAGAATATGATCCTAACAGTGATTCTGAGCTAGAGGGAGACCTAAGTCAATGTAGCTCCCTAGTGGAGGAGTCAGAGGAAGATGCCCTATCTTATTCACCCATCAAGGTGCTTGCTCTAACTTTCCAAGGTTATATTTGTCGCACATATCTTGCAACTGATGCTTTGCATTGCTTCTACTTTGTTGAACTACCATTAGCTTAGCTTACACATCGTGTATGTGAATACGCCATGCCTATCCATTTTCAGTACATATTCCATCTGTCATCATACCATATTTATCCATTCAAATGATGTTCTTATGTATCAGACGTTCAAAAGGAAGAGGGCGATTGCTGATCGTGGAGGAGCACAAGCAAAGTATTTGGAAAAGGTAGTGGCACCTGATAAATCAAATAGCCCATTAGGTGTAGTTGCAATATCACCTGACCCACAAAACACCCCAACTATAGCAGACTCTAGCCCTACTACACTGGTCATTTTTGACGCCCCAACTCAGCAGACCCCAACTGCAGCAAACATTATGATTATGCCAGTTGACATAGCACCAGCTCTATGACGCAAAACCCCCATTTCAGCAAAGAGTACACCAAATCCAGTTGCCAAATCCCTTTTTGAACCAGAGAGAGCCCCAATTGCAGCAAATAGGACCCCTGTTCCATTTCTTCCCAGTTTAGAAGACAAAGCTTATATTGTTGTCAAGAACTTTGTGCGCATCTTTCCTTCATGGAAAGATTATACCACAGACACAGAACAATTTCCAGTCTTCCTCCGCAACTTACGCGTAAGTAATGTACTAATGTTATTCATGGTCATTACTGCATATGTTTCTACTGACAGAAGACACAAGATTTCATTCTTTTAAATAGGCGAGGACCAAACTGGATTGTGAAGACGAGCAAGGGTTGGTTGCACTTTTCAAGCACTCGTTGATGATGTATCGTTCCTACCTGAGGCAAGCGCACTTCGATGGCAAGCCTCTAAACGAAATTTCTGTAAAGTCTCCGGTGCTACATTTATCCGACGGCGACTGGAATAATCTTGTTACACATTGGTCTCGGTTGCAGCGTAAGGTATATCTATGATATCACATCACAATTTGAACTACATTTCTGCATTTGCCTTAACGTCTCACTTGTACGAAAACTGTTAGCAGAAGAACATTCATTCTCAAAGGGCCACAAAATCTCGCAACTATACTGCACACTGCATTGCTCTTGTGAGTACCTCTTGCCCTGTATGACCATACTTACTTTCATAACTGTTTGATTATGTAGCATCACTGCACATGTTAGCCTCGTTATCATCCATCTGGTGGACATTATAATATCCGTATGGACTCTTACATAAATTTAGAATCAACCCAATGCTTTTGAAGAGGTTTAGCTCTGCAGTCCTCTTGTAAGGACTGAACGTCGTCTATCACTGTACTTACATTAACAGCTACTCCGTCCGTCCCATAATATAAGAACGTTTTGTACAGTACACCAGTGTTCAAAACACTCTTGTATTATGGGAAGAGGGATTGGTTCATTGTGTAGCATTCTGCATCTTATCTCCCTCGCCCACCATTTACTAAAAAAGATCAGATCTATATTTAATCTTACCAAAAAGTAGAATACACAGACAATGCCAGTGCAGAAGTGTAGCCCATTTCTCTTGTCAGTACATTTTGTCCTGTAATGCTTGTACTTCCAGGGATCGGTAGTTGATTATGTAGCATCAATCTGCATCTTATCCTCATTATCTTCTATCCCTTCCAGTATTATCATATCTATAATTACTCTCTACAAAATGTAGAGTACAGGCAATGCTTATGAAGAAGATTCTGTGATGAAATTCTTGAGTTATCCTTCCCTTGACATGGAGAAGGGCATTATAAAGCCGGTGTTAACTGTTAATGTAAGTCAGTCCTTCTAAAGCCTTTATCCTCAACTGCTGTTTATTTTGCTCATACTCCCTATCGTTTACTGCTGTTTAGTTTGCTGTTTCTACCAAAATGCATGTTCGCAAGAACCGTAAGTTCTAAGTTTTACTTGTAAAACCAAATTCCTTATTCATACCATGCACATTACTCAATACTCCCTATATGTATGCTTGTTTTTGTGGATCTATAATCCAGTGTGTGGTGAAGCAGCCCACGTTTGCACCTTGTCATCTCCTGTTTTATCTTACTGATGTGGCTGATGATATGAATAACATGCCATGCACATTAACCAAAATAGATACAATGATTTTCTTTGCCCTTCATCTATGCTTGTTATGTTGACATGGTAATCCAGTAGTGTGGTGAAGCTCCCCGCATTATGAACAATGCCAAATTATGCTATTGATTTTGAACTTACTCTTTATTTTCTAATTTGAAATTGGATGGAATTGACAACACAGTTATCATCTTTGTCTATACACGTGCAAAACCTGTCACATCTCTGCTTTGTTTCAGTGTGATATGCCTGATGGCATGCACAAGTCTGCTGAAGACTGTGAGACAAACCCAACATATATTGCAGCAAAGAAGGCAAAACATCTTGAAGATAGCGAGACAACCCCAAAGTCTTGTCTTGATGCAGTGTTCAAGTTACTTGAGACTAGCAGTCAGACAAGCTCACAGAATTCGTTGTCTGAATCAGTTCGACTTCTTCAGTCCCAAGTTCTGGCAGAAAGGCATTTTGTAACTCAACTTCAACTTGAAGTCCTATCTCTAAGAAAGATTGCGGAGAACACCAATGGGAACCTCATCGCTAAACAGCTACAACTAGAAGCTATGACTGACATGCTAGGCCGGTCTCACAGCCTTGCTCAGCAGCTTGCGCAGTAGTTCCCGCGCAAGGCTAACCTTTCTTGAACTGTCTTGGAAGTGGTCTCGGTTCAGTATTATTTTGTTACGCTGCAATGGTGCCCAGTTTTTGTAATCTGCTTCTTCGTTGCGCTTTATGATCACTGGTGGCGAACTTCGATGCCTAGTGGATGTAATACACCATAAATCCTTTATTGTATAGTGTAGGTTTATTCTTAGTTACTATGCCGTAATTTCTTTATTGTATAGAGTAGGTTTGTTCTTAATTCCTACTAGTTACTGCCATCATTCGCTATCTGAAAAAATATCAGATGTAGTCGACCGGGCCGAAACATTCGCCTCTAACGGGCCTGGTGTTTAGCGGGCCACAATTGGGCCGGCCTGCATCTTTCTTGGGCCCGAATGATTGGGGCCTTCACACTTTGCGCGAGGCCCACAACTTACACCGGCCTTTATTTTAGTTGGGCCTTTTGTGGACCCAGCGCTTAGTTTGGCCCAGGTAGCGTTGGGCCATTAACAGGCTGAATATTGTACTGGCCTGTTATGGCCCAGATGAAACCATGGGCCTTTAGCAGGCCGAAATGCATATTGGGCCTCAATTTTCACTAGTCGTCAACGGGCCTTCAGCAGGCTGAAATGTAGACCGGGCCTTTTTGGGCCAAGTTATATCACGGGAAGTTACCAGGCCGAAACATATCTCGGGCCTTAGTTGGCCCACTGATATCATGGGCCTTTAAGAGACTGAAAGCATAGTACAGACATCAACGGGCCGAATTATGCGACATGTGTTTAACAGGCCCAAAGTCACGTTGGGCTTAACTGTTGCCACCTTTATCACGGGCCGTTAGTGGGCCCGATGTCCCGTCGGACCATATATGGCCCATGGGCAGCACAGGCCATTCCCAGGCCGGAAGTCACACCGGGCTGAAATGGGCCCATGTCTACATCGGGCCTCTAACAGGCCGAAAGTCACTGGTCTATAATTGGGCCCAAATATTCGGCGAACAATTAACGGGCCAGATCTGGCTTCGGGCCGTAAATGGGCCCAAATATTCGGCGAACAATTAACGGGCCAGATCTGGCTTCAGGCCGTAAATGGGCCTTTATTAAGCAGGCCGTTATTGGGCTGGCCCACTAGTACCTGAGTAAGTACTACGGGCCTTTGACTGGGCTGGCCTTTTTAACCTATATGGGCCTCTGTTCGGCCGTGCCATGTGTCGACGTATCATAGGCGCTTTGGGTCCAATGAGTGGATGACATCTGTCCCAACGGTGAGCCGACACGTGTTTCCTCCAGCCAATGATGATTTTACACGTGGAAAATCCCCATTGGTCGGGGCAGTTAACGGGCTATCGGATCCAAAACCGGACCTGATAGCTTAACGGCGTTCTGTTACAGTGGATGCCACGTGTCGGTCACCCTTGACGAAAGCACTTTTGTGACGCGCGATTTATCGTCATGGAAGTGGACACTTCCGTGATGATAATTTTGGTAATGTCATGGAACACTTCTACGACAGCACAGGTATGACTATCTTGATTCTGTCATAAATTTGTCATGGATGTACATGCATGACAGAAAACGTGACCTACTGTGACAAACACGTATCATCACAGAAGTGTATTTTTTTGTAGTGTATCCGGTTTGTGACTTAGAATCATCAGGATCAGTGTCAAAGCTTACATTGACGTAACCATTTACGACAAGCTCTTTGTCACCTCCATAAACGAGAAACATAGCCTTAGTCCTTTTCAGGTATTTCAGGATGTTCTTGACCGCTGTCCAGTGATCCACTCCTGGATTACTTACGTTCCTCCCTGCTAAACTTATAGCAAGCACACATCAGGTCTGGTACACAGCATTGCATACATGATAGAACCTATGGCTGAGGCATAGGGACTGACTTTCATTTTCTCTCTATCTTCTGGTGTGGTCGGGCTTTGAGTCTGACTCAACTTCACACCTTGTAACACATGCAAGAACCCTTTCTTTGACTGATCCATTTTGAACTTCTTGAAAACTTTATCAAGGTATGTGCTTTGTGAAAGTCCAATTAAGCGTCTTGATCTATCTCTATAGATCTTAATGCCCATTATATAAGCAGCCTCACCGAGGTCTTTCATTGAAAAATTCTTATTCAAGTATCCTTTTATGCTATCCAGAAATTCTGTATTATTTCCAATCAAAAATATGTCATCCACATATAATATTAGAAATGCTACAGATCTCCCACAAACTTTCTTGTAAACACAGGCTTCTCCAAAATTCTGTATAAAACCATATACTTTGATCACACTATCAAAGCGTATATTCCAACTCCGAGATGCTTGCACCATGCCATAAATGGCTCGCTGGAGCTTGCACACTTTGTTAGCACCTTTAGGATCGACAAAACCTTCTGGTTGCATCATATACAACTCCTCTTTAAGAAATCCATTAAGGAATGCAGTTTTGACATCCATTTGCCAAATTTCATAATCATAAAATGCGGCGATTGCTACCATGATTCGGATAGACTTAAGCATCGCTACGAGTCAGAAGGTCTCATCATAGTCAACCCCTTGAACTTGTCGAAAACCTTTCGCAACAAGTCGAGCTTTATAGACAGTAACATTACCATCAGCGTCAGTCTTCTTCTTGAAGATCCATTTATTCTCTATGGCTTGCCGATCATCGGGCAAGTCAACCAAAGTCCACACTTTGTTCTCATACATGGATCCCATCTCAGATTTCATGGCTTCAAGCCATTTCACGGAATCTGGGCTCATCATTGCTTCCTCGTAGTTCATAGGTTCGTCATGGTCTAGTAACATGACTTTCAGAACAGGATTACCGTACCACTCTGGTGCGGACCGTACTCTGGTTGACCTATGAGGTACGGTAGTAACTTGATCTGAAGTTTCATGACCATCATCATTAACTTCCTCACTAATTGGTGTAGGCATCACTGGTACTGATTTCTGTGATGAACCATTTTCCTATTCGAGAGAAGGTACAACTACCTCATCAAGTTCTACTTTCCTCCCGCTCACTTCTTTCGAGAGAAACTCCTTCTCTAGAAAGGATCCATTCTTAGCAACAAATGTCTTGCCTTCGGATCTGTGATAGAAGGTGTACCCAACAAATTCTTTTGGGTATCCTATGAAGACGCACTTCTCCGATTTGGGTTCGAGCTTATCAGGTTGAAGCTTTTTCACATAAGCATCGCAGCCCCAAACTTTAAGAAAGCACAGCTTAGGTTTCTTGCCAAACCACAGTTCATATGGTGCCGTCTCAACGGATTTAGATGGTGCCCTATTTAACGTGAATGCAGCCGTCTCTAAAGCATAACCCCAAAATGATAGTGGTAAATCGGTAAGAGACATCATAGATCGCACCATATCTAATAAAGTAACGTTCGGACACACCATTATGCTGTGGTGTTCCAGGTGGCGTGAGTTACGAAACTATTCCACATTGTTTCAAATGAAGACCAAACTCGTAACTCAAATATTCACCTCCACGATCAGATCGTAGAAACTTTATTTTCTTGTTACGATGATTTTCCACTTCACTGTAAAATTCTTTGAACTTTTCAAATGTTTCAGACTTATGTTTCATCAAGTAGATATACCCATATCTGCTCAAATCATCTGTGAAGGTCAGAAAATAACGATACCTGCCGCGAGCCTCAACACTCATCGGACCGCATACATCAGTATGTATTATTTCCAATAAGTCAGTTGCTCGCTCCATTGTTCCGGAGAACGGAATTTTAGTCATCTTGCCCATGAGGCATGGTTCGCAAGCATCAGGTGATTCATAATCAAGTGATTCCAAAAGCCCATCAGCATGGAGTTTCTTCATGCACTTTACACCAATATGACCTAAACGGCAGTGCCACAAAAAAGTTGCACTATCATTATTAACCGTGCATCTTTTAACTTCAATATTATGAATATGTGTATCACTATGATCGAGATTCAACAAAAATAGACTACTGATCAAGGGTGCATGACCATAAAAGATATTACTCATATAAATAGAACAACCATTATTCTCTGATTTAAATGAATAACCGTCTCGCATCAAACAAGATCCAGATATAATGCTCATGCTCAACGCTGGCACCAAATATCAATTATTCAGGTTTAAAACTAATCCCATAGGTAGATGTAGATGTAGCGTTCCGACGGCGATCACATTGACCTTGGAACCATTTCCGACGCGCATTGTCACCTCGTCCTTAGCCAATCTTCGTTTAATCCGTAGCCCCTGTTTCGAGTTGCAAATATGAGCAACAGAACCAGTATCAAATACCCAGGCGCTAGTCCGAGCATTAGTAAGGTACACATCAATAACATGTATATCAAATATACCTTTCACTTTGCCATCCTTCTTATCCGCCAAATACTTGGGGCAGTTCCGCTTCCAGTGACCAGTCCCTTTGCAGTAGAAGCACTCGGTTTCAAGCTTAGGTCCAGACTTGGGCTTCTTCCTGGGAGTAGCAACTTTCTTCCTATTCTTCTTGAAGTTCCCTTTCTTCAGTTTGCCCTTTTTCTTGAAACTAGCGGTCTTGTTAAACATCAGCACT
Source organism: Triticum aestivum (assembly GCF_018294505.1). Classification (NCBI taxonomy): domain Eukaryota; kingdom Viridiplantae; phylum Streptophyta; class Magnoliopsida; order Poales; family Poaceae; genus Triticum; species Triticum aestivum. Next base: position 475,966,905 of record NC_057796.1, read on the forward strand.
TGATGCTCCTTCTTGATTTCTACCTCCACAGCCTTTAGCATCGCGAAGAGCTCAGGAATTGTCTTTTCCATCCCTTGCATGTTATAGTTCATCACGAAGACTTTATAGCTTGGTGGCAGTGATTGAAGAACTCTGTCAATGACACAATCATCAGGAAGATTAACTCCCAGCTGAGTCAAGTGGTTATGGTACCCAGACATTTTGAGTATGTGTTCACTGACAGAACTATTCTCCTCCATCTTGCAGCTATAGAACTTGTTGGAGACTTCATATCTCTCAACTCGGGCATTTGCTTGAAATATTAACTTCAACTCCTGGAACATCTCATATGCTCCATGACGTTCAAAACATCTTTGAAGTCCCAATTCTAAGCCGTAAAGCATGGCACACTGAACTATCGAGTAGTCATCAGCTTTAGTCTGCCAGACGTTCATAACGTCCGGAGTTGCTCCTGCAGCGGGCCTTGCACCTAGCGGTTCTTCCAGGACATAATTCTTCTGTCCAGCAATTAGGATAATCCTCAAGTTATGGACCCAGTCCGTGTAGTTGCTACCATCATCTTTCAACTTAGCTTTCTCTCGGAACGCATTAAAATTCAAGGGAACGGTAGCACGGGCCATTGATCTACAACAACATAGATATGCAAAAAACTATCAGGACTAAGTTCATGCTAAATTAAAGTTTAATTAATCATATTACTTAAGAACTCCCACTTAGATAGACATCCCTCTAGTCATCTAAATGATCACGTGAGCCATATCAACTAAACCATGTCCAATCATGACGTGAGATGGAGTAGTTTTTAATGGTGAACATCTCTATGTTGATCATATCTACTATATGATTCACGTTCGATCTTCCGATCTTAGTGTTTTGAGGCCATATCTGCACATGCTAGGCTTTTCAAGTTTAACACGAGTATTCGGCACGTGCAAAACTGGCTTGCACCCGTTGTATGTGAACGTAGAGCTTGTCACACCCGATCATCACGTGGTGTCTCGGCACGACGAACTATAGCAACGGTGCATACTCACGGAGAACACTTATACCTTGAAAGTTAGTGAGGGATCATCTTATAATGTTACTGCCGTACTAAGCAAAATAAGATGCATAAAAGATAAACATCACATGCAATCAAAATATGTGACGTGATATGGCCATCATCATCTTGTTCCTTTGATCTCCATCTCCAAAGCATCGTCATGATCTCCATTGTCACCGGCTTGACACCTTGATCTCCATCGTAGCGTCGTTGTCGTCACGCCAACTATTGCTTCATTGCTACTGCATAGTGATAAAGTAAAGCAATTACATGGTGATTGCATTTCATATAATAAAGCGACAACCATAAGGCTCCTGCCAGTTGCCGATAACTTTTACAAAACATGATCATCTCATACAATAACTTATATCGCACCATGTCTTGACCATATCACATCACAACATGCCCTGCAAAAACAAGTTAGACGTCCTCTACTTTGTTGTTGCAAGTTTTACGTGGCTGCTACGGGCTTCTAGCAAGAACCGTTCTTACCTACGCATCAAAACCACAACGATTTTTCGTCAAGTGTGCCGTTTTAACCTTCAACAAGGACCGGCCATAGTCAAACTCGATTCAACTAAAGTTGGAGAAATATACACCCGCCAGCCACCTGTGTGCAAAGCACGTCGGTAGAACCGGTCTCATGAACGTGGTCATGTAATGTTGGTCCGGGCCGCTTCATCCAACAATACCGTCGAATCAAAGTAAGACGTTCGTGGTAAGTAGTATGACTATTATCGCCCACAACTCTTTGTGTTCTACTCGTGCATATCATCTACGCGTAGACCTGGCTCAGATGCCACTTGGGGAACGCAGCATGCAATTTCAAAAAATTTCCTACGCTCACGCAAGATCTATCTAGGAGATGCATAGCAACGAGAGGGAAGAGTGTGTCCACGTACTCTCGTAGACCGAAAGCGGAAGCGTTAGGTTAACGCGGTTGATGTAGTCGAACATCTTCACGATCCAACCGATCTTAGTACCGAACGTACGGCACCTCCGAGTTCAGCACACGTTCAGCTCGATGATGTCCCTCAAACTCTTGATCCAGCAGAGGGTCGAGGGAGAGTTCCGTCAGCACGACGGCGTGGTGACAGTGATGGTGATGTGATTCGTGCAGGGCTTTGCCTAAGCACTACGACGGTATGACCGGAGGAGTAAACTGTGGAGGGGGGCACCGCACACGGCTAAGAGAACAATTAATGTGCCTTTGGGGTGCCCCTGCCCACGTATATAAAGGAGGGGGAGGGGAGGCCGGCCGGCCCTAGGGGCGCGCCAAGTTGGGGGAGTCCCACTAGGACTCCTAGTCCTAGTCGGCTCCCCCTTCCTTCCAACGGAGAGGGGGAAAGGGAAAAGAGGAGGAGAGTGAGAAGGAAAGGGGGGGGGGGGCGCCCCCACCCCTTGTCCAATTCGGACTTGCCATGGGGGGGCACCTCTTGTGGCCTGCCTCCCTCTCTCCACTATGGCCCATGAGGCCCATTAACTTTCCCAGGGGGTTCCGGTAACCTCCCGGTACTCCGAAAAATCCCCGAACCTCTTCGGAACCATTCCGGTGTCCGTACATAACCTCCAATATATCAATCTTTACCTCTCAACCATTTCGAGACTCCTCGTCATGTTCGTGATCTCATCTGGGACTCCAAACAAACTTCGGTCACCAAAACACATAACTCATAATACAAATTGTCATCGAATGTTAAGCGTGCGGACCCTACGGGTTCGAGAACTATGTAGACATGACCGAGACACATCTCCGGTCAATAACCAACAGCGGAACCTGGATGCTCATATTGGTTCCTACATATTCTACGAAGATCTTTATTGGTCAAAGCGCAATAACAACATACGTTATTCCCTTTGTCAATGGTAGGTTACTTGCCCGAGATTCGATCGTCGGTATCATCATACCTAGTTCAATCTCGTTACCGGCAAGTCTCTTTACTCGTTCCGTAATGCATCATCCCATAATTAAGTCATTAGTCATATTGCTTGCAAGGCTTATAGTGATGTGCATTACCGAGAGGGCCCAGAGATACCTCTCCGATACTCGGAGTGACAAATCCTAATCTCGATCTATGCCAACCCAGCAAACACCTTCGGAGACACCTGTAGAGCATCTTTATAATCACCCAGTTACGTTGTGACATTCGATAGCGCACAAGGTGTTCCTTCGGTATTCGGGAGTTGCATAGTCTCATAGTCAGAGGAATATGTATAAGTCATGAAGAAAGCAATAGTAATAAAACTTAACGATCATTATGCTAAGCTAACGGATGGGTCTTGTCCATCACATCATTCTCTAATGATGTGATCCCGTTGATCAAATGACAACACATGTCTATGGTCAGGAAACTTAACCATCTTTGATTAACGAGCTAGTCAAGTAGGGGAATACTAGGGACACTCTGTTTGTCTATGTATTCACACATGTACTAAGTTTCCGGTTAATACAATTCTAGCATGAATAATAAACATTTATCATGATATAAGGAAATATAAATAAGAACTTTATTATTGCCTCTAGGGCATATTTACTTCACCTAGATCCACAGCTCGGGACACCCTACCTGAGATCCGCCGGTGTTGACACCGACATTGGTGCTTTCATTGAGAATTATGCTGTTGGATCGCCCGAAGATCGATGGCTCGCCTGATCATCGGAGAGGGCGTCAGCTCCGGGGACCTCTTCGTCCCCGGCCAACTCTTCGCGTTCGGCAGCATCGTGCTGCATGCCAACTCGACTGGTCATCTAGACCAAATCGACAACTTCGCCCCTGAGCACCTAATTCGATTTGTCAATTTGGAATACGCTACGGATGTACGAGGCGATCTGGTCTTTACCGGATCCGCAACCGCTCCCCGCACCCCCATGGGCCTCACTGTGCCCGCTCTAGAGCCTCTCATCAATTCGATCTACGGATCGGCCATGGTCCTTCAGCCAGCCTTGAGCCCAGACGGCTCCACCTCTAGCAGAGGCCAGGAATCCCCTTCAGCCACGCTCACAGTACCCGCCGAAGACTGATAACCCACAAGTATAGGGGATCACAATAGTTTTCGAGGGTAGAGTATTCAACCCAAATTTATAGATTCGACACAAGGGGAGCCATAGAATATTTGAAGGTATTAGCAGCTGAGTTGTCAATTCAACCACACCAGGAGATTATTTATCTGCAGCAAGTGATCAATAGCAAAGCAGTATGATAGTTTTGATAATAGTGATAGCAGCAATAGTGACGGTAACAGTGATAGCAGTAATTTTGTAGCAAGTGTAACAATAACGATAGCAGTAGTAACTTAGCAAAAACAATATAAAATAAATTCGTAGGCATTGGATCGGTGACTTGTTGGATGATATCCATCGTGAGACGGTTATAACCTAGGGCGATACGGCACTAGCTCCAGTTCGTCAATATAATGTAGGCATGTATTCCGCAAATAGTCATACGTGCTTATGGAAAGAACTTGCATGACATCTTTTGTCCTACCCTCCCGTGGCAGCGGGGTCCATATTGGAAACTAAGGGATATTAAGGCCTCCTTTTAATAGAGAACTAGAACAAAGCATTAACACATAGTGAATACAAGAACTCCTCAAACTACGTTCATCACAGGGAGTGATCCCGACTATTGTCACTCCAGGGTTGCCGGATCATAACACGTAGTAGGTGACTATAACTTGCAAGATCGGATCTAAACATGGATATAATGATGATAACATAAACGGTTCAGATCTGAGTTCATGGCACCCGGGCCCAAAGTGACAAGCATTAAGCATAGCAAAGTCATAGCAACATCAATCTTAGAACATAGTGGATACTAGGGATCAAGCCCTAACAAAACTAACTCGATTACATGATGAATCTCATCCAACTCCTCACCGACCAGCGAGCCTACGAATGAATTACTCACTCCCGGTGGGGAGCATCATGGAATTGGCGATGGAGAAGGGTTGGTGATGACAAAGAACGAAGATCCCCCTCTCCGGAGCCCCAAACGGACTCCAGATCTGGCCTCCCGATGAAGAACAGGAGGTGACGGCGGCTCCGTCTCGTGGATCATGATAATTCTTTCTCCCTAATTTTTTTCTAGAAAAATAGGATTTTATAGCATTGGTTTCAGAGTCTATGGGGCCACCAAGTGGGGACGACCCACCTGGGCGCGCCAGGAGGGGGGGCGTCATGGTGGGTTGTTTCCACCCAGGTGCCCCCCTCCGGTAGGTCTTGGCTCCGGAAATTCTTATTTATTATATAAAAAATCCTCGCAAAGTTTCGTTCCATTCCGAGAACTTTTATTTCTGCACAAAAACAACACCGTGGTAGTTCTGCTAAAAGCAGCGACAGTCCGGGGTTAGTTTCATTCAAATCATGCAAATTAGAGTCCAAAACAAGAGGAGAAGTGTTAGGAAAAGAAGATACGTTGGAGACGTATCAATTCTCCCAAGCTTAAACCTTTGCTTGTCCTCAAGCAATTCAGTTGACAAACTGAATGTGAAAAAGAAAAACTTTTACGAACTCTTTTGCTCTTATTTGCGTAAATAAGCTTAAACAACACCCAGGTTTTCAGCCAACATTATAACTAACCATGCCGACAATAACTCTTAAAGATTATATTGACTCATATCAATGACATAATCAGCTAGCGAGCAATAATAAGATATATCAAACAGCAACACGTTGTCAAAACAACCATGATATAATATGACAATAGTGGTATCTCGCTAGCCCTTTCTGAAACCGCAAAACATAAATGCAGAGCACCTCCAAAGTTCAAGCAGCGACTAAACGTTGTAATTCATGGTAGAAATGATCCAATGATGATGCACCCAACATTAGCTGCACACAATGCATAAGTCATGACAGCTGTGCTCTCAGGTTCTAGCGCTTGTTTTAGAAGGTGATGACACAACATAAAAGTAAATAGATAGTTCCTTCGTAGAGGGAAGCAATGATTTGCAGAGGTGCCAGAGCTCAAGTTTTAAAACAGAGATAAAAGATATTTTGAGACATGCACCCTTCTCATTTACTTCACGACCATCAGTTATCAACATCTTCCATGCTAAGCACGCTAGTCGCGGTTCCCAAGCGATAGAAGTAAATGTTTTGACTCCATTGGGAGTTTTTGTTTGATTAGTTGAGAGACCATTTCTTTTGCAGTTTGGGACTGGGCATCCCTATTACCGCCCTATTCTCGTGCGATGGCAAGTGAATAAACACTCGACCTGAGAATAACCCGCTTAGCATGGAAGATACCGACCACCTCATGTTGTTCCATGAACGATCCACGCACACAAAAAGGATATTTATTAGAAGTTTTTAGAGGTGGCACATGCAAATTTACTTAGGACGATAGGGTAATACCGTATATAGGTAGGTATGGTGGACTCATCTGGAATATCTTTGGGTTCAAGGTTTTTGACGTACAAGCAGAATTCCCACTTAGTACAGGTGAAGGCTAGCAATTAGATTGAGAAGTAGCCATCTAGAGAGCAACAACGATCATAAACATGCATTATGCATAAGTAACATTGGACACTAGCATGAGTAGGTTATGAACACCATGAACATAAATATCATATAGGCTATGTTGGTTTTGATTCAACTACATGCATGAACATGTGCCAAGTCAAGCCACTCGAACATTCAGAGGAGGATACCATATCATCATACTACATCACAATCATTTTAACGCAATGTTGATATCCAAGATAAATCATTATCCACTACTTACACATGGCATGAGAACTATAATCTCTAATTGTCATTGCAAACATGTTTAATCCTAATGGGGTGAATCATGGATACCAGGTTAAACATATTTACACAAACAGAACAATTCGAGTTCATACCCATTTCTCTCTACCATGGCCAGTTCATCGAATGTCGTCATTATTGCCTTTCCCTTGCACGACCGAACGATATGAAAATAATAATAGTGCAAGAGTGCCGTGGACTAAGCTGGAATCTGCAAAACATTTTATTCAATAGGAGAAGACAAGGTAAAATGGGATCTTTATTAGATCAACAATTATTCATATGAGAGCCACTCAACATTTTCATCGTGGTCTTCTCCTTGGAAAGACTTGAATAAAAAGAAAAGAAATTCAGAGAAACACACCTAAATATTTTTGGAGTTTTTGGTTTTCTTGAACAAGCAAATAAAAGGGAAAAGCAAAAACGGGAAAAAACTATTTACACGGGAAAGCTCCCAGCACGCAAAAGAAGAACAAGGAAATCTTTTTGGGTTTTCTTTTTAGTATTACTACTAAGCATGCATAGAAAGTAAGCTAACTACAACTAATTTTTTTTAGTTTTTCTAAGGTTTTTCAAACACACAAGAAGAAAGCAAGAAAATAAATTTAAGCATGTATAATACAATGAAAAAGTGTGAACACCGACAACTGGAATGAAATGTGTGAACATGAATGTAATGTCGGTGAGAAACACGTACTCCCCCAAGTTTAGGCTTTTGTCCTAACTTGGTAATCAATCAGTAACCTGGATAATAGTTGGCGTGGTAGCTCACGGAGGCTCTCAGTGTGAATGCCTCGGCCTGCCGTGCTGCCTCCACTTCTGTGTTGTGAGCTCGGGCCTCACTCTCAAGAACAAAATATCTTCCTTTGCTGTGATAGTCAAAAAGAGCAGGCGCAGGCAAATATGTGTGCACAACAGATGTTTGGTTAAACAACAGATTGTAAGTGAAGTCATGAATCTTCCCTTTAAGGATCTTATGATCTTTTAATGTGTCAAAATCTAAATACTGCGTGGGTAGGATAGGATCAAAGGGCAAAGGTGAAACACCCATCCCTCGTGCTAAACGCCTGGCATATATTTCACCATAGAAATAGCCACTGTTAGCGTTATGCTGAAGTTTGCGTGCAACAATCGCTCCAAGGTTATAATTCCTATCACCGGTGAGGGCGGTGCATATGAGGCTCAAGTCTGGAGCACAAAGTGTACTACAGTCTTGCTTGCCAACTATACATTTCCCGTTAAATAATGCAAAGTACTGAATTGCGGGAAAATGAATGCTCTTTATTCTACCTTGTGTCACTCCCCTCGTCTCACCGCAGCAAGGACTAGTCAAGAATGATTGTGATTGGTACTCAGCCTTTGGCAGTTCGTCAAGTGAACCCCAGAACGAGAGCTTGCAGTGGTAAGCAAAATTGTCTAGTCAGATGGTAAATGGATTATCATAAAGCATAAACGACACCCTAGACTCACGGGGATGGAATTTAAATCCTTTGACAAATGATTCAGTGAGAGTGTGGTGTTGTTCGCACTTATCTGCAATGTAGGGACCGAGATCGGCATTGTGAACATATTGCTCAAATTCCTCCTTAATGCCCACACGCACCATATAATCATCGCAAGGCCATAAGCATGTTCTGGTGGCTGCATCTCGAATGGAACTTTCACTTGGTTCAACATAAGACCGGCGAGCGGAATTGTCACTACAAGATGCCCCCGAGGATCTCCTCCTCGAAGAACTCCTTCCAAATAGGTTCAACATGTTCGCGTACAATTTTTCTGAAAATTTTTGGGTGAGAAAAATTTGTCAACAAAACTTTATTAAATTGATAGCAACTACTCATAGGGATACATATAGGCCATAGCAAGCATTCAAACTACTTAGAACTCTAAGAATTCAACATGCAAGCTCATCTACATCAGCACCAAGAGTAGCTAATTATTCAAAATATAAACCACTAAAACAAAAACTAAGTGGACAAATAGTGGAGTCACATACCAAGCAACAATCCCCCGAAACAGTTTCGAAAACGGAGCTTCGAGCAAAGAGATCGAAATCCGCGGGTTTGAGAGCAAGACCATGGGAGAAAGAGCAATGGAGATTTTTTTCTGGAGGTAAGTGATGATGTGGTGTAAAGAGATAAGTGAGGGGGCCCACGTGGGGACCACAACCCACCAGGGCGCGCCTGGGGGTCGTAGCGCGTCCAAGTGGGTTGTGCCCACCAGGTGCCCCTCCCTCTGATATTATTTGCACCAGAAATTCTTAAATATTCAGAAAAAACATATTAAATTTTCAGAGCATTCTGAGAACTTTTATTTTTGAGTCATTTTTTTATTGCACGGGAAATTCAGAAAACTGACAAAACATGGCATTTTATTTTATTTAACAAATAAAAACAGAAAACAAAAAGTAGGGACATAAGGTAGTGCTTACTAAATCCATCAACTTCATACCGCTCAAAAATGATCCATTAATAAGGTTGATCAGGTCTTATTAACAACCACTTTCGATTAGCATGAAACCGAAGAACTTTCGTAAATCACTAAGTTACCTCAATGGGGATATGAATGTCCCCAACAATAAGCATTTCATATTTCTTTTTGACAGTAGGTAGAGGTATTTGAAAACTTCCAATAGTGATTGTGGGAGATTTTTCAATAACGTTAATACCATTCACTTGGAATTGTTTCTTTGGAAAGTGCACCGTATGCTCATTACCATTAATATGAAAAGTGACCTTGCTTTTATTGCAATCAATAACAGCCCCTGCAGTATTTAAGAAGGGTCTACCAAGGATAATCGACATGTTGTCGTCCTCGGGCATCTCAAGTATAACAAAGTCGGTTAAAATAGTAACATTAGCAACAACAACGGGCACATCCTCACAGATACCGATAGGTATGGCAGTTGATTTGTCAGCCATTTGCAAAAATATTTCTGTAGGTGTGAGTTTATTCAAATCAAGTCTTTTATATAAAGAGAAAGGCATAACACTAACACCAGCTCCTAAATCACACAAAGCAGTTTTCACATAATTCTTTTTGAGAGAGCAAGGTATAGTTGGTATTCTCGGGTCTCCAAGTTTTTTAGGTACTCCATCTTTAAAAGTATAATTAGCAAGCATAGTGGATGTTTCAGCTTCCGGTATTTTTCTCTTATTAGTGATGATGTCTTTCATATACTTTGCATAAGGAGGCATTTTCAAGATATCAGTCAAGCGAGTACGTAAAAAGACTAGCCTCAGCATTTCAGCAAAGTGTTCAAATTCTTCATCATCTTTCTTTTTAGTTGACTTGGGTGGAAAAGGCATAGGTTTTTGAACCCATGGTTCTCTTTCTTTACCGTGTTTTCTAGCAATGAAGTCTCTTTCATCATACCTTTTATTCTTAGGTTGTGGGTTAGCAAGATCAACAGGTAGTTCTATCTCAACATCATTGTCTGGTTCTTTTTCATTATTTGGTTGAGTGTCTTCATGAACCTCATCATTATCTTTTTCATTATCACTAGGTGAGTGTTCATTACCAGATTGAGTTTCAGCATCTGAGATAGAAGTTTCATTATCATTATCAGGAGGTTTTTCTATTTCATGTTCACTAGAAGCATGCAAAGTCCTATCATTTTTCTTTTTCTTTTTCTTTTTAGAAGGACTAGGTGCATCAATGTTAAATCTTTGTGAATCTTGTTCAATTCTTTTTGGGTGTCCCTCAGGATAAAGTGGTTCCTGAGTCATTTTACCTCTCTAGTTGCAACTCTAACAGCAAAGTCATGTATATTATTATTCATTTCATCAAGCAACTCTCTTTGAGATTTATCAACTTGTTCTAACTGAGTTTGAACCATAGAAGCATGCTTTCCAACACCTCTGACATCATTTGAGATTCTAAATAACAAGTCACTCAAGCGAGCAATCATATCAAAATTGTATTTCAATTGTTTCATAACATTTGCATTGAAGTGATCTTGTTTTCTAACGTAGTTTTCAAACTCATAAAGGCATTGGCTAGGATGCATATTGTGAGGATTATCATTATCATTGAACTTCATTACAGAATTTTCCTCTACCACCTTAGGCAATGGTGGTGTATTAAGCCCATGTATTTCTTTAATAGGAGGTAAATGTTTAACATCTTCAGCTTTAATACCTTCTTCCTTCATAGATTTCTTTACCTCTTGCATATCTCCGGGACTGAAATATAATATACCCCTCTTCTTTGGAGCGGGTTTAGCCGATGGTTCAGGAAGAGTCCAATCATCATAATTTTTAATATATTATTCAATAATTCTTCATCTTGCCCAACAGTTCGTTCCCTGAAAACACAACCATCACAACTATCTAGGAAGTCCCTAGAAGCATCGGTTAGTCCATTATAGAAGATATCAAGTATTTCATTTTTCTTAAGAGGATGATCAGGCAAAGCATTAAGTAACTGGCAAAGCCTCCCCCACGCTTGTGGGAGACTCTCTTCTTTAGTTTGCACAAAGTTAAATATTTCCTGTAAAGCAGCTTGTTTCTTATGAGCAGGGAAATATTTTTCAGAGAAGTAATAAATCATATCCTGGGGACTACGCACACAACCAGGAGCAAGAGTATTGTACCAAGCTTTAGCATCACCCTTTAATGAGAAAGGAAATAATTTGAGAATAAAGTAATAGCGAGTCTTCTCATCATGAGTAAAAAGGGTGGCTATGTCATTCAACTTAGTAAGATGTGCCACAACAGTTTCATTTTCATAACCATGGAAAGGATCAGATTCAACTAAAGTAATTCACTCTGGGTTGACAGAGAATTCATAATCCTTATCATCAATAAATATAGGTGAAGTAGCAAACTTAGGATCATATTTCATTCTAGCATTCAGAGATTATCCTTTATACTTGCATAATAATTTCTCTAGATCATCTCTATCCTTACAAGCAAGAATATCTCTAGTTGTCTCCTCATTCATAACATAACCTTCCGGTACCTTAGGCAATTCATATCTAGGAAGGCTAGTTCTAGCATGTGTTTCATGAGTTTCAGTTTCAAGATCATCATCAGATTCAACATCATGTTTTATTACTCTAGCAATTTGTTCATCAAGAAATTCACCAAGTGGCACATCATCATTATCAAGAAAGGTACTAGCATCATCATAAGCATTATCCATAGCAGAAGTAGCATCATCAATAACTTGCGACATATTAGAATTGATAGCATGTGGTGGTGTTGCAAGTTTACTTATAATAGAAGGTGAATCTAAAGGAGAACTGGATGGCAGTTCCTTACCTCCCCTCGTCTTTGAGGGAAATATCTTAGTCTTAGCATCCTTCAGATTCTTCATAGTGATAAATTGATAATAATCCCAAGTGAATCAACAAATATAGCTATGCTCCTCGGCAACGGCGCCCGAAAAAGGTCTTGATAACCCACAAGTATAGGGGATCGCAACAGTTTTCGAGGGTAGAGTATTCAACCCAAATTTATAGATTCGACACAAGGGGAGCCAAAGAATATTTGAAGGTATTAGCAGCTGAGTTTTCAATTCAACCACACCTGGAGATTAATTATCTGCAGCAAGTAATCAGTAGCAAAGTAATATGATAGTTTTGATAGTAGTAACAGCACCAACGGTAACAGTAATAGTGATAGGAGTAATTTCGTAGCAAGTATAATAGTGACGATAGCAGTAGTAACTTAGCAGAAACAATATAAGATAAATTCATAGGCATTGGATCAGTGACTTGTTGGATGATATTCATCATGAGATAGCTATAACCTAGGGCCATATGGCACTAGCTCCAGATCTTCAATATAATGTAGGCATGTATTCCGTAAATAGTCATACGTGCTTATGGAAAGAACTTGCATGACATCTTTTGTCCTACCCTCCTGTGGTAGCAGGATCCATATTGGAAACTAAGGTATATTAAGGCCTCCTTTTAATAGAGAACCGGAACAAAGCATTAACACATAGTGAATACATGAACTCCTCAAACTACGGTCATCACCGGGAGTGGTCCCGACTACTGTCACTCCGGGGTTGCCGGATCATAACACGTAGTAGGTGACTATAACTTGCAAGATCGGATCTAGAACATGGATATAATGATGATAACATAAACGGTTCAGATCTGAGTTCATGGCACCCGGGCCCAAAGTGACAAGCATTAAGCATAGCAAAGTCATAGCAATATCAATCTTAGAACATAGTGGATACTAGGGATCAAGCCCTAACAAAACTAACTCGATTACATCATGAATCTCATCCAACTCCTCACCGACCAGCGAGCCTACGAAGGAATTACTCACTCCCGGTGGGGAGCATCATGGAATTGGCGATGGAGAAGGGTTGGTGATGACGAAGAACGAAGATCCCCCTCTCTGGAGCCCCAAACGGACTCCACATCTGGCCTCCCGATGAAGAACAGGAGGTGACGGCGGCTCCATCTCGTGGATCGCGATAATTCTTTCTCCCTAACTTTTTTCTGGAAAAATAGGATTTTATAGCGTCGGTTTCAGGGTCTGCGGGGCCACCGGTGGGGACAACCCACCTGGGCGCGCCAGGAGGGGGCGCGCCCTGGTGGGTTGTGCCTGTTGGGGAACATAGTAATTTCAAAAATTCTCCTACGCACATGCAAGATCATGGTGATGCATAGCAACGAGAGGGGAGAGTGTGTCCACGTACCCTCGTAGACCGAAAGCGGAAGCGTTAGCACAGCGCGGTTGATGTAATCGTACGTCTTCACGATCCGACCGATCAAGTACCGAACGCACGGCACCTCCGAGTTCAGCACACGTTCAACTCGATGACGTCCCTCGAACTCCGATCCAGCCGAGCTTTGAGGGAGAGTTCAATCAGCACGACGGCGTGGTGACGATGATGATGTTCTACCGACGCAGGGCTTCGCCTAAGCATCGCTATGATATTACCGAGGTGGATTATGGTGGAGGGGGGCACCGCACACGGCTAGGAGATCCAAGGGGTCAATTGTTGTGTCTATGGGGTGCCCCCTCCTCCGTATATAAAGGGGGGAGGAGGAGAGGGCCGGCCAAGGGGAGGAGGCGTGCCCAAGGGGGGCAATCCCACTCCAAGTAGGATTCCCCCCTCTTTCCTAGTCCAAGTAGGAGAGGGGAAGGAAGGGGAGGAGAAGAAGAAGGAAGGGGGGGGGGGGCGACCCCCTAGTCCAATTTGGTTTGGGCTAGGGGGGCCGCGCGCCCCTAGCTGGCCGCCTCTCCTCTTCCACCACTTGGGACCATGAGGCCCAATAACCCCCCGGGGGGTTCCGGTAACCCCCCGGTTTCTCCGGTATATATCCGATAACCCCCAGAACTCATCCGGTGTCCGAATATAACATTCCAATATATCAATCTTTATGTCTCGACCATTTCGAGACTCCTCGTCATGTCCGTGATCACATCCGGGAGTCCGAACTACCTTTGGTACATCGAAACACATAAACTCATAATATAACCGTCATCGAACTTTAAGCGTGCGGACCCTACGGGTTCGAGAACTATGTAGACATGACCGAGACACGTCTCCGGTCAATAACCAATAGCGGAACCTAGATGCTCATATTGGCTCCCACATATTCTACGAAGATCTTTATCGGTCAAACCGCATAACAACATACGTTGTTCCCTTTGTCATCGGTATGTTACTTGCCCAAGATTCGATCGTCGGTATCTCGATACCTAGTTCAATATCGTTACCGGCTAGTCTCTTTACTCGTTCCGTAATACATCATTCCGCAACTAACTTATTAGCTGCAATGCTTGCAAGGCTCATAGTGATGTGCATTACCGAGTGGGCCCAGAGATACCTCTCCGACAATCGGAGTGACAAATCCTAATCTCGAAATACGCCAACCCAACAAGTACCTTCGGAGACACCTGTAGAGCACCTTTATAATCACCCAGTTACGTTGTGACGTTTGGTAGCACACAAAGTGTTCCTCCAGTAAACGGGAGTTGCATAATCTCATAGTCATAGGAACATGTATAAGTCATGAAGAAAGCAATAGCAACATACTAAACGATCAAGTGCTAAGCTAACGGAATGGGTCAAGTCAATCACATCATTCTCCTAATGATGTGATCCCGTTAATCAAATGACAACTCATGTCTATGGCTAGGAAACATAACCATCTTTGATCAACGAGCTAGTCAAGTAGAGGCATACTAGTGACACTCTGTTTGTCTATGTATTCACACATGTATCATGTTTCCGGTTAATACAAATCTAGCATGAATAATAAACATTTATCATGATATAAGGAAATAAATAATAACTTTATTATTGCCTCTAGGGCATATTTACTTCAGTCTCCCACTTGCACTAGAGTCAATAATCTAGTTCACATCGCCATGTGATTTAACATCAATGGTTCACATCTTTATGTGGTTAACACCCATAGTTCACATCGACATGTGACCAACACCCAAAGGGTTTACTAGAGTCAGTAATCTAGTTCACATCACTATGTGATTAACACCCAAAGAGTACTAAGGTGTGATCATGTTTTGCTTGTGAGATAATTTTAGTCAACGGGTCTGTCACATTCAGATCCGTAAGTATTTTGCAAATTTCTATGTTTACAATGCTCTGCACGGAGCTACTCTAGCTAATAGGTCCCACTTTAAATATGTATCTAGATCGAGACTTAGAGTCATCCAGATCGGTGTCAAAGCTTGCATCGACGTAACTGTTTACGACGAACTTTTTGTCACCTCCATAATCGAGAAACATATTCTTATTCAACTAAGGATAATTTTGACCGCTGTTCAGCAATCTACTCGTAGATCACTATTGTACTCCTTTGCCAAACTTAGTGTAGGGTATACAATAGATCTGGTACACAGCATGGCATACTTTATAGAACCTATGGCTGAGGCATAGGGAATGCCTTTCATTCTCTTTCTATCTTCTGTCGTGGTCGGGTTTTGAGTCTTACTCAATTCCACACCTTGTAACACAGGCAAGAACTCTTTCTTTGACTGTTCCATTTTGAACTACTTCAAAATCTTGTCAAGGTATGTACTCATTGAAAAAACTTATCAAGCGTCTTGATCTATCTCTATAGATCTTGATGCTCAATATGTAAGCAGCTTCACCGAGGTCTTTCTTTGAAAAACTCCTTTCAAACACTCCTTTATGCTTTGCAGAATAATTCTACATTATTTCCGATCAACAATATGTCATTCACATATACTTATCAGAAATGTTG
Source organism: Triticum aestivum (assembly GCF_018294505.1). NCBI lineage: Eukaryota > Viridiplantae > Streptophyta > Magnoliopsida > Poales > Poaceae > Triticum > Triticum aestivum. Next base: position 475,982,901 of record NC_057796.1, read on the forward strand.
TAGTGCTCCCACTCAGTTTCTTGTAAATACAGGCTTCACCGCAAGTCTGTATAAAACTATATGCTTTGATCAACTTATCAAAGCTTATATTCCAACTCCGAGATGCTTGCACCAATCCATAGATGGATCGCTGGAGCTTGCATATTTTGTTAGCACCTTTAGGATTGACAAAACCTTCTGGTTGCATCATATACAATTCTTCTTTAATAAATCCATTAAGGAATGCAATTTTGTTTACCCATTTGCCAGATTTCATAAACTGCGACAATGGCTAACATGATTCGGACAGACTTAAGCATAGATACGAGTGAGAAACTCTCATCGTAGTCAACACCTTGAACTTGCCGAAAACCTTTTGCGACAATTCTAGCTTTGTAGATAGTAACACTACTATCAGCGTCCGTCTTCCTCTTGAAGATCCATTTAATCTCAATGGCTCGCCGATCATTGGGCAAGTCAATCAAAGTCCATACTTTGTTCTCATACATGGATCTCATCTCTGATTTCATGGCCTCAAGCCATTTTGCGGAATCTGGGCTCATCATCGCTTCATCATAGTTCGTAGGTTCGTCATGGTCAAGTAACATGATCTCCAGAATAGGATTACCGTACCACTCTGGTGCGGATCTTACTCTGGTTGACCTACGAGGTTCGGTAGTAACTTGATCTGAAGTTTCATGATCATCATCATTAGCTTCCTCACTAATTGGTGTAGGTGTCACAGGAACCGGTTTCTGTGATGAACTACTTTCCAATAAGGGAGCAGGTACAGTTACCTCATCAAGTTCTACTTTCCTCCCACTCACTTCTTTCGAGAGAAACTCCTTCTCTAGAAAGGATCCATTCTCAGCAACGAATAACTTGCCTTCGGATCTGTGAAAGAAGGTGTACCCGACATTTTCTTTTGGGTATCCTATGAAGACGCACTTCTCCGATTTGGGTTTGAGCTTATCAGGTTGAAACTTTTTCACATAAGCATTGCAACCTCAAACTTTAAGAAACGACAGCTTAGGTTTCTTGCCAAACCATAGTTCATACGGTGTCGTCTCAACGGTTTTAGATGGTGCCCTATTTAACGTGAATGTAGCTATCTCTAATGCATAACCCCAAAACGATAGTGGTAGGTCGGTAAGAGACATCATAGATCGCACCATATCTAATAAAGTACGGTTACGATGTTCGGACACACCATTACGCTATGGTGTTCCAGGCGGCGTGAGTTGCGAAACTATTCTGCATTGTTTCAAATGAAGACCAAACTCGTAACTCAAATATTCTCCTCCACGATCAGATCATAGAAACTTTATTTTCTTGTTACGATGATTTTCCACTTCACTCTGAAATTATATGAACTTTTCAAATGTTTCATACTTATGTTTCATCAAGTAGATATACCCATATCTGCTCAAATCATCTATGAAGGTCAGAAAATAACGATACCCGCCGCGAGCCTCAACAATCATCAGATCGCATACATCAGTATGTATTATTTCCATTAAGTCAGTTGCTTGCTCCATTGTTCTGGAGAACGGAGTCTTTAGTCATCTTGCCCATAAGGCATGGTTCGCAAGCATCGAGTGATTCATAATCAAGTGATTCCAAAATCCCATCAGCATGGAGTTTCTTCATGCGCTTTACACCAATATGACCTAAACGGCAGTGCCACAAATGAGTTGCACTATCATTATTAACTTTGCATCTTTTGGCTTCAATATTATGAATATGTGTATCACTACGATCGAGATCCAACAAACCATTTTCATTGGGTGTATGACCATAAAAGGTTTTATTCATGTAAACAGAACAACAATTATTCTCTAATTTAAATGAATAACCGTATTGCAATAAACATGATCAAATCATATACATGCTCAACGCAAACACCAAATAACACTTATTTAGGTTCAACACTAATCTCGAAAGTATAGGGAGTGTGCGATGATGATCATATCAATCTTGGAACCACTTCCAACACACATCGTCACTTCACCCTTAACTAGTCTCTGTTCATTCCGCGACTCCCGTTTCGAGTTACTACTCTTAGCAACTGAACTAGTATCAAATACTGAGGGGTTACTATAAACACTAGTAAAGTACACATCAATAACATGTATATCAAATATACCTTTGTTCACCTTGCCATCCTTCTTATCCGCCAAATACTTGGGGAAGTTCCGCTTCCAGTAACCAGTCTGCTTGCAGTAGAAGCACTCAGTCTCAGGCTTAGGACCAGACCTGGGCTTCTTCACTTGAGCAGCAACTTGCTTGCCGTTCTACTTGAAGTTCCCCTTCTTCCCTTTGCCCTTTTCTTGAAACTAGTGGTCTTGTCAACCATCAACACTTGATGCTTTTCTTGATTTCTACCTTTGTCAATTTCAGCATCGCGAAGAGCTCGGGAATTACTTTCGTCATCCCTTGCATATTATAGTTCATCACGAAGTTCTAATAACTTGGTGATAGTGACTAGAGAATTCTGTCAATTACTATCTTATCTGGAAGATTAACTCCCACTTGATTCAAGCAATTGTAGTACCCAGACAATCTGAGCACATGCTCACTGGTTGAGCTATTCTCCTCCATCTTGTAGGCAAAGTACTGTCAGAGGTCTCATACCTCTCGAAACGGGCATGAGTATGAAATACCAATTTCAACTCTTGGAACATCTTATATGCTCCGTGGCGTTCAAAACATTTTTGAAGTCCCGGTTCTAAGCCGTAAATCATGGTGCACTTAACTATCAAGTAGTCATCATACCGAGCTTTTGTCAAAACGTTCATAACGTCTGCATCTGCTCCTGCAATAGGTCTGTCACCTAGCGGTGCATTAAGGACATAATTCTTCTGTGCAGCAATGAGGATAAACCTCAGATCACGGATCCAATCCGCATCATTGCTACTAACATCTTTCAACTTAGTTTTCTCTAGGAACATATAAAAATAAACGGGGAGCAACATCACGAGCTATTGATCTATAACATAGATATGCTAATACTACCAGGACTAAGTTCATGATAAATTTAAGTTCAATTAATCATATTACTTAAGAACTCCCACTTAGATAGACATCCTTCTAATCATCTAAGTGATCACGTGATCCAAATCAACTAAACCATAACCGATCATCACGTGAAATGGAATAGTTTTCAATGGTGAACATCACTATGTTGATCATATCTACTATATGGTTCACGCTCGACCTTTCGGTCTCAGTGTTCCAGGCCATATCTGCATATGCTAGGCTCGTCAAGTTTAACCCGAGTATTCCGCGCATGCAAAACTGACTTGCAGCCGTTGTAGATGGACGTAGAGCTTATCACACCCGATCATCACGTGGTGTCTGGGCACGAAGAACTTTGGCAACGGTGCATACTCAGGGAGAACACTTTTATCTTGAAATTTAGTGAGAGATCATCTTATAATGCTACCGTCAATCAAAGCAAAATAAGATGCATAAAAGATAAACATCACATGCAATCAATATAAGTGATATGATATGGTCATCATTATCTTGTGCTTGTGATCTCCATCTCCGAAGCACCATCATGATCACCATCGTCACCAGCGCGACACCTTGATCTCCATCGTAGCATCATTGTCGTCTCGCCAACTATTGCTTCTACGACTATCGCTACCGCTTAGTGATAAAGTAAAGCAATTACAGGGCGATTGCATTGCATACAATAAAGCGACAACCATATGGCTCCTGCCAGTTGTCGATAACTCGGTTACAAAACATGATCATCTCATACAATAAAATATAGAATCATGCCTTGACCATATCACATCACAACATGCCCTGCAAAAACAAGTTAGACATCCTCTACTTTGTTGTTTCAAGTTTTACGTGGCTGCTACGGGCTGAGCAAGAACCGTTCTTACCTACGCATCAAAACCAAAATGATAGTTCGTCAAGTTAGTGCTGTTTTAACCTTCTCAAGGACCGGGCGTAGCCACACTCGGTTCAACTAAAGTTGGAGAAACTGACACCCGCTAGTCACCCGTGTGCAAAGCACGGCGGTAAAACCAGTCTCGCGTAAGCGTACGCGTAATGTCGGTTCGGACGCTTCATACAACAATACCGCCGAACCAAAGTGTGACATGCTGGTAAGCAGTATGACTTGTATCGCCCACAACTCACGTGTTCTACTCGTGCATATAACATCAACGCCTAAAACCTGGCTCGGATGCCACTGTTGGGGAACGTAGTAATTTCAAAAATTCTCCTACGCACACGCAAGATCATGGTGATGCATAGCAACGAGAGGGGAGAGTGTGTCCACGTACCCTCGTAGACCGAAAGCGGAAGCGTTAGCACAACGCGGTTGATGTAGTCGTACGTCTTCACGATCCGACCGATCAAGTACCGAACGCACAGCACCACCGAGTTCAGCACACGTTCAACTCGATGACGTCCCTCGAACTCCGATCCAGCCGAGCTTTGAGGGAGAGTTCCATCAGCACGACGGCGTGGTGACGATGATGATGTTCTACCGACGCAGGGCTTTGCCTAAGCACCACTACGATATTATCGAGGTGGATTATGGTGGAGGGGGGCACCGCACACGGCTAAGAGATCCAAGGGATCAATTGTTGTGTCTATGGGGTGCCCCCCTCCTCCGTATATAAAGTGGGGGAGGAGGAGAGGGCCGGCCAAGGGGAGGAGGCACGCCCAAGGGGGGCAATCCCACTCCAAGTAGGATTCCCCCCTCTTTCCTAGTCCAAGTAGGAGAGGGGAAGGAAGGGGGGAGAAGAAGAAGGAAAGGGGGGGCCGACCCCCTAGTCCAATTCGGTTTGGGCTAGGGGGGCCGCGCGCCCCTAGCTGGCCGCCTCTCCTCTTCCACCACTTGGGCCCATGAGGCCCAATAACCCCCCAGGGGGTTCCGGTAACCCCCCTGTTTCTCCAGTATATATCTGATAACCCCCGGAACTCATCCGGTGTCCGAATATAACATTCCAATATATCAATCTTTATGTCTCGACCATTTCGAGACTCCTCGTCATGTCCGTGATCACATCCGGGACTCCGAACTACCTTCCGTACATAAAAACACATAAACTCATAATATAACCGTCATCAAACTTTAAGCGTGCGGACCCTACGGGTTCGAGAACTATGTAGACATGACCGAGACACGTCTCCGGTCAATAACCAATAGCGGAACCTGGATGCTCATATTGGCTCCCACATATTCTACGAAGATGTTTATCGGTCAAACCGCATAACAACATACGTTGTTCCCTTTGTCATCGGTATGTTACTTGCCCGAGATTCTATCGTCGGTATCTCAATACCTAGTTCAATCTCATTACCGGCAAGTCTCTTTACTCGTTCAGTAATACATCATTCCGCAACTAACTTATTAGCTGCAATGCTTGCAAGGCTCATAGTGATGTGCATTACCGAGTGGGCCCAGAGATACCTCTCCGACAATCGGAGTGACAAATCCTAATCTTGAAATACGCCAACCCAACAAGTACCTTCGGAGACACCTGTAGAGCACCTTTGTAATCACCCAGTTACGTTGTGGTGTTTGGTAGCACACAAAGTGTTCCTCCGGTAAACGGGAGTTTCATAATCTCATAGTCATAGGAACATGTATAAGTCATGAAGAAAGCAATAGCAACATACTAAATGATCAAGTGCTAAGCTAACGGAATGGGTCAAGTTAATCACATCATTCTCCTAATGATGTGATCCCGTTAATCAAATGACAACTCATGTCTATGGCTAGGAAACATAACCATCTTTGATCAACGAGCTAGTCATGGTTTTTGCTTTCAGACCGACTCAACACAAGGAACATGCTCAAACGACGGCACTACAATATTGGCACCAATCTTGATTGCTTGCTTTGCGGGCAGCACGTTGAAGAAACTGTGGAGCACCTCTTCTTTCATTGCACCTTTAGCAAAGAATGTTGGCGTTTACTAAACATTTCATGGACTGTGCAAGGAGATAGGTTGACTCTGGTGGAGATTTTAAAGGCACAACACCCACGTCAAATGATCATGGAGATCTTTCTGATTGCTGCATGGAGTCTTTGGAAGGAGCGCAATAACAACTATTTTAGACACGTGTCACCCTCCATTGCTTCATGGTTCAATAGGTTCAGAGTAGACTTTGAAAATATTAGATATAGATTACCTGATCACAAGAGACATGTTGTCTCTTCTATCTTGCAAAGTCTGCCACAACAAGCCTAGGGTTGTGCTTAGGATCGACCCCCCCCTCCATCTTTGTAAATACCAGCATGTAACTGTTACTTTGATCTAATATATATGCAGTAGGAGCCTTTCCTACTGTCTTAACCCTAAAAAAAACGAGCTAGTCAAGTAGAGGCATACTAGTGACACTCTGTTTGTCTATGTATTCACACATGTATCATGTTTCCGGTTAATACAATTCTAGCATGAATAATAAACATTTATCATGATATAAGGAAATAAATAATAACTTTATTATTGCCTCTAGGGCATATTTCCTTCAGTGCCCACCCAGGGTGCCTCCCCGGTAGGTCTTGGCTCCAGAAATTCTTATTTATTATATAAAAAATCCTCGCAAAGTTTCGTTTCATTCAGAGAACTTCTATTTCTGCACAAAAACAACACCATGGTAGTTCTACTGAAAACATCAGTCCGGGGTTAGTTTCATTCAAATCATGCAAATTAGAGTCCAAAACAAGAGGAAAAATGTTAGGAAAAGTAGATATACTAGAGACGTATCAAAGACCCATCTTTGGGCCTCGATGCGGAAGCAAGGTTCGGACGCCGAGAGTCACTCTCGGCCGAACCCTCTCCTCACGACACTCCTCTTGCCTCGAGCCCTTGCGACTAGTCGACGATCGGTAGCCAGGGATTACCCCTGGCCCAAATCAACTTGGCCTCGACCCTCAGCATGGAAACAGTGCTCAAGGACCATAGTTGCTCTGGCAAAGTACCGCCTCGCGTAATGCAAGAAATAGCCGAAATCACGTGTTGAGGAGTACTCGTTGCAACCTGGGAGTTTTCCCTTTTTTTCGTAGATCCGTTTATTCAAAACGTTTTATCTCTCAAACCGTGTGTCCAAATCTCAAACCGTTTTCACCGTTGGATTCCCCGCATCGAGATCTTCAAAACTAGATCCCATGTTGATAGGTTTTGACGAACTTTTTTTTTCACAAAAAACCGGCCGAAAAAACCGAACCAGGAGCACGGGGTTTTTCCCTTTCCGAAAGAGGCACGCCCGTGCCTCTCACGAAATCACAACCGTGCCTCTCGCAGAAGCAAAACCGTGACTCTCGTGGAAGGAAAAAAGAAGAGAAAACGCGGTTTTTTTCGTTTCCGAGGAGGCACGACCATGACTCTCGCGAAAGCACACCCGTGCCTCTCGCGGAAGCAAAACCGTGACTCTCGCGAAAGTAAAAAAAACAGAAAACGCGTTTTTTTCGTTTCCGAGGGGCACGGCCGTGACTCTCGCGAAAGCACACCCATGCCTCTCGCGGAAGCAAAACCGTGACTCTCGGGAAAAGAAAAAAAATAGAGAACATATTTTTTTCGTTTTCGAGAGGCACGGCCGTGACTCTCGCGAAAGCAAAACCGTGACTCTCACGAAAGGGAAAAAACGCGTTTTTTCGCGCAATTTTTTTTTCTTGGTCGAAAAGCTAAGGAAGACCGGTGAAAAACCAAAACGTAAAAAAAAACTAAAAAAACCGTTTAAATAGCCGAAAACGCGTGAGGAAAACTAAAAAAATAAAATTCGGAGGGAGCGCCCAGAACGCGACACGTGACGAATGGCTGAGAGCGCGCTAAGTGGCGCTGATCGTTGCGAGGCTCCGAAGGAGCCCTCCTTAACTAGGCTCTCGCGGTCGCGAAGTGGGCGGCTCGCTGCAGTGCCTCCTGAATGGGCCGGCCCAGTTGGGGACTCCCTTGTGTGCGTCCGGCCGCCTCTGAAGGGCGTGTGGGCTGGGCCTCATGTAGGGCCGCTCGCCACGAGAAATTTTACTACTCTACGACGGATTACTACTCTGCTGGAATCCTAATTCATCATCGCGAGACGGACACTTGAATGAGAATCCTAATTCGACTCCAAATGCATATCCACGTACGTACCTCGGTACAGTATATATGTTCTCACGCCACGAGGAGTCAAGCCCTGAATCTACATTCGACGGCGATCGACATTGCACCTGCGACGATGATGATCGCGCGACATTGTTGGGCATCGGCGTCCGCTTCGTGCGCAGCTGCCGGCGTCGACGACGGCGAGCCCCGTCTGCCGGCGGTGTCCCTGGCCCACCTGCTGCAGGGGCCTGACGCGGCGCCGCCGGAGTACCTGACGCTGTCGCTCACGCCCGCCGGGGAAGGATGGCCGCGGCCGGAACAACCCGGGGAGGTGACGCTGAACCATATAAACGCGCCGCATGACTACCTAAAGCTCTCCGTCGCGCCACCGGATGGAGATGAACCAAGCACCGTCGCCGGTGGCTCCCTCGTCGCCTCGGGCGGCGCGGCGGAAACGAGGCTGCCACCCAGGAAGCGGAAACTTGGACCTTATGCTTACCAAGAAACGGTGGGGACAGCAGCTCCGGCAAGCAGCTCACGGTCGCTCGCGCTGGCGATCGTGGTCTACGGCGACGACAACGTCCCGGAATCCTCTAGGACACACGACGGCGACGCCGAGAAGCGTTCCCCGGCAGCAATGCCCACTGAACCCATGGACACCATCCCGCTGCAGACGATGTACCGCGGCCATGCTCATGCCAAAGAGATAACAACGAACGATGCCGCGTCCACCTCAGGCAGCGCCGCGGCGGCGCCCTTCTCTGTTGAGCCCATCAACGCCGTTCCGCTCCGGGCGGTGCCGTGCCCGCACGTCCCTCACGCCGCCGGCGCAGCCCCGCTGGAGCCGGCCTGGATACGCACGGCGCTGGGCCTCCAGCCTGGCCACGCGCTCTACTTCATCGCCCAGAAGCGCGTCGAGTGCTCGGACCTCGAGATGCAGCAGAGCCGCTTCAGGATACCGAGCGCCGCCGTCGACCGTCTCCGCCCGCTCCTCTCCGACGACGGGCGTCACGCCGCCAACCTGGACAATCTCAAGCCCCGGGAGAAGCCGAAAGCGCAGGCGTCCGGCAACGGGAGGGCGCAGGGGAGGAAGCACGGCGGGCTGGTCGTGCCGCTCTACATCAACCGTGCCGGCGACCGGATGGATGCTCGGCTGACACGATGGGATTCTAACGACTACACGGTGCTGAAATACGGAAACAGCCAGAGCTTCGTCCGCGGGAGTGGCCTCAAAGTGATGGACATAATCCAGATATGGGCGTTCCAGAACCCTGGCCTGCATTTGGTGATCCACAAGATCGACGGCGGTGAGATGACGGCGGCGCCATCGGCATCAGCAGGAGGGCAGCAGTCAGCGAAAATATAAAATAGAACAGCAGTCAGCAGAGCAAGCCCCACCTGGTATGGTGTAGGATGTCTGAATGTGTGCGTTCAGTACTTCAGTGTATGTGTAGCTAGGCAAGGACAGGTAGCAAACTTTGTTTTAGCCGTGAAATGAATACAGTCACCAAGATGATAAAAATTGTAAATTTTTATGAAGTACTATTCGGCTGAAACCAAACCTAATGCTTATTACTCCCTCCGTACGTTCGGAAATAACCGAGGGTTTGTCTAGGTCTCAGTCTCAATCGGCTGACGTCACCTGTTTTTTTTTTCTTTTTTGCTTTATTGTCCAGCCCATACCATGTCTCCTCTGGTTGCTTTTTGGGCTGCCCTGTTTGTCTTTGCTTTGTGTGTTTTTGAGCTGCATTAGGCCAGAGATTGGGCAATATTTTTGTTCCGTGCTGCTGCTCCATTGACTACGTGTGTGGTGCACCGGCCGGATGTATTAGTTTGTTTTTCGTGCAAAAAAATTAACATGCGGTTACTATCAATTTTGTCCGGTTTTACTTTTCATTTTTCTCCTTCCATTCTTATTTATACTATTCTTGTTTCTAGAAAATGTAAGCATTAGTCGTGATATTTTTTTAAATATGTTCATGCATTTTCACAAATATTAATCATGTATTTTATAAAAATTAGAGTGCCATTAGAAAATGTACAATATTATTTATAAATATTCATCATGAAACTAGAAAAATGTTTAGCATTATTTAATGATGGTTTTACCTTGCATTTTTTTTCTTAGATTGCGTCTCATCTATTTGTAATTTTTCTATCATCCACAAATTGAAAATGGTACTACTAACAAAATAAGAGAGCCAATCATATTCAATTACACATGCGATGCAGAGGTGCAACTGGATTGGTGTGACACGTTTAAAAAAAATAATCAAAACACCTCTTCTTATAGAAACAAAAAAATAAAAATAAAAAGATATTAAATAAGAAAAACAAAGTAAATAATGGGGTGTGGATACAGTCAAGTCGATTGAGATTTAAATAAGTCTTAATCAGCAGGCATAAGGGCCACATGCAGGTGTCGTCCGAGATGACATTTGCAATTGTAGGCCTAGGTGCGATACTTGTTGTGGCATTCCTAGTGTCGGGCATGCAACTGGCCCACTCCCTCTCCCGCCGCCCCCTCCAACAAAACAAGGGGCCAGTTGCAACCATGTTGGGGGACATGCAGTTGCGGTCGGGTACGGCGTTTGCAGTTGCGGGGCTATTGTCGAGCTTGCAACTGACATGCCCCCTCTCCCGGCGTCCCCTCCGACAGAACAAAAAAGTCCAGTTGCGGTCGGGTTAAAAGACATGCAGTTGCGGTCGAATGCGGCACTTACAGTTGCGGGGCTGTTGTCGGGCTTGCAACTGGCCTACCCCCTCTTCCGACGCCCCCTCCGACAAAACAAAAGGCGAGTTGCAACCATGTTGAGGGACATGCAGTTGCAGTCGGGTGCATCACTTGCAGTTGCGGGGCTGTTGTCGGGCTTGCAAGTGGCTCACCCCTCTCCCCCCCCCCGACAAAACAAAAATCGAGTTGCAACCATGTTGGGGGACATGCAGTTGCGGGCTGTTGTCGGGCTTGCAACTGGTCCGCCCCCTCTAACAAAACAAAAGTAGAGTTGCAACCATGCTGGGGACATGCAGGTGCGGTCGGGTGCGGCACTTGCAGTTGCGGTGCTATTGTCGGGCTTGCAACTGGCCCACCCCCTCTCCCGGCGCCGCCTCCGACAAAACAAAAGTCGAGTTGCAACCATGTTGGGGGACATTCAGTTGCGGGGTTGTTGTCGGGCTTGCAACTGGCCCGCCCCCTCTCCCGGCGCCTCCTCTGACAAAACAAAAGTCGAGTTGCAACCATGTTGGGGGACATGCAGTTGCGGGGCTGTTGTCGGGCTTGCAACTGGCCCGCCCCCTCTCCTGGCGCCCCCTCAGACATAACAAAAAAGTCCAGTCGCGGTTGGGTTAGAAGACATGCACTTGCGGCCGGGTGCAAGAAAAAATATATGCTAATATTCTTTTACGCATAAACAAGAAAATATATATGAAAATGCTGGTCCTATACAAAACAAAAGTCATGGTTTAAAAACCCACTAACGACCAACATACCCACTAACATTTATGTCTACATGGTTCAAAAATCCCCACTCATCGAAGAAAAAACATTTCCTGCATTATGCAAGCATAAAAAACAAAATGCATACATAAATAAATCCACAAATAGAGATTTGGCATAAAAGAGGGGAAAACAGAAGAAAAAAATGCAACTGAAGAACCCCGAGGGACAAAGACCCCTCCCTTGAGACAAGTACTCCGTGGTAGATATGGTGTCTACATGGCAATTGAAAAGTTCAACAAAAACAATGAAAAATGCCTCTCACAACCAGCACATCACGCATCAATACCGAACACGAGAAAAGTAAAAAAAGAAGAAGCGGGCGCTAAACAAGTCGGGTAACACTAGACAAGCAGTGTTACGTGAATATTACGGAAACAGTGATCTAACGGCCATATATGTGTACCAGGACTTCGGTTAAACTCAATCGACTAAATTTTAGCAATCCAGGTAATAAAATTTCAACTATCACAACCAACATTTACTTACAAAGCATCTGATGGATGTGCAACTGAAAATAATTACAAAAAATTGGTAGGAAATTTTGTTGCTAAAATAGGGCTGCTAGAAATTTTGAAAATATGCTAAAATCAAATAGAATAAAACACAACATTAATAAGCAAGGACAAAAGGAAAAATTAAATTAAATAAACAAGAAGAAAAACCAAACGAAAACATGAAACGGGACAAGCAAATAATAAGTAAAAATAAATAAAAGAAAAGTTAAAGACATATAAAAAGTAAATGAAAAGTAAAGCAATAAAAGAAGAAAATGGTAAAGAAAAAAAGAAAAAAGAAAAAGAAAATTTCTTTTGGGAAAAAGAAAAGCCACCGTGACTTCCTCTCCTATAGGCAAAACTCACTTGTGTAGGGCGAGAAAAAGAAACAAAACAAAGTACTTTTTTTTAGGCTGACAAAAATAACTAGAAAAACACACTCGGGAAACTTGGGCTGCACAACAAAGGGAATAAGGCCCAGAAGAAAAATAAAAGAAAGGCTCTCTCATCTCCACCGGCCCGTGCAGCGACAAAGAAAAAAGCTCGTTCGAGCCAACGTACACGTACACACGGATTGCCATCGACTGAGACCTCGCTAAATCTCAGTCGACTGAGATTTAGCGTAGCCGAATAACTGATGTTGTTTTAGTTGGAAACCACGTCAGTTATTTCCGAGCGGAAACCACGTCAGTTATTTCTGAGCGGAGGTAATATTTCTTTAGGACGTCGCTGTTACAAGGAGTAGTAACAGAAAATACAAAAGGAGAGCATGGAAAGAAAGCTAGCGATAATCTAGACAAGTAGCATAAACCGGCAAAACCCAGCACCTAAAACCCTCAGCGTGTCCCTTCCTCTCTTGCGACTCGCACTCGCAATTTGCGCCCCTTCCGAACCTACAAAACTCAAATCAAAACATGTTTTTTTAAACTATAATCAAAACATGTTATCTCGGTAAAATCAGGTACAAAATGTCAGGGAAACCACCAAACTACACACTGACTGACCTGTTTGTCGAGGTACCAAATGGCGTCTTGCGATGCCTCCGGCGTCCCCATCGTGACAAAGCCGAATCCCCGGGAGCGCCGCTGAGATCCTCTTCCGTGGTAGAGGACTTTAGCTGCAACCACCTGACCGTACCCGCTGAACAGCTGCTTCAGCATAGGGCCGTCCACTTCCCAGGGCAGATTGCTCACGTAAAGCTTGAATGAAGAAGACACCAATCGACAGGGCGACGGTCTTTCTTCTGCCCGGGCACCGCTAGTAGCAGCCGCCCTGTTCACTGTCATAGGCCTGCCATCCAGGTCCTGTCAATTCTAAATGTCAATACGAAATTTTGTACATTCTTAAACATACTGAATTACACATGACATCAAGTTATTATTTATCAGATATACTCACACTGTGATGGAACTCCTGAACACTACTCATGGTGACAAATCCATATCCACAGCTCTGGCCTGTTTCCCCATCGTAAATGATCTGGAGAGACACAAAGTAGAAACTGTGTTTTAGAACAAAGGGAAACCCATACATGTCCTGGTAATTGTGTTGTTTAACTGCCTCCCAACAGCACCGACAAGAACGGGAAGAGACGGCTCTCGCGTCGCCCCCGCGGGCGGCTCAAGAGCAGCCCCGCCGCCGCCGCCAGCAGCCCACCCACCATCCTCCTCCTCCCCTCGCCGCCGCCGGCAGCGGTCGCCGGGCAAAGCGCGCGCGGCTCGGCGGCGGCGGGGCCTCTTTCCCCCTTTCGTCTAGAGGTGGCTGGCGCGGGCCGGTGGCCTCGGCGGGAGCCCGAGCTGTTGCGCGCGCTCGGGGCGGCGCGGCTGGCCTGCGGGGTGGCGCACGGAGGCGCGGGCGCGCGTTGGCGTGGGCGCGCGAGCGCGGATCTGGTGTGTGGCGCGGATCTGGTGGCGGGTTGGGACGGTGGAGCTCCTCTACTCAGGTGCTACTGGCGCAGAGCTGGTGTGCGCTGTTGAGCGGTGCGGGCAGCGAGGCGTGGCCGGCGGCGGCGCGTCCAGATGCGGGCTGTGCGCGTGGTGGTCGCGCGGGACGCGGGTGCGCCGCGCCGGGCGAGCACCGGCTGGAGTTGCGGAGGGCTTGCCGCCGGGTGGGCTCTGGCTCGGCCGCCGGTGCGCGAGGTGGAGGGAGGAGTGGAGCTGCGCGGGGCGGCGCAGATCTGGCGCGGCTGCCATCACGCGTGTGGAGGGGAGGGGTGGTGCTATGCACGGACATGCGCTGATAGTCAGATCCGGGGAGGCGAGTGCGCTTGTTGCTCTGCGTGGATCTGCAGCGTGATGGGCGCGGGATGAGCGCGAACGTCGGCGTTGCGGTCGGCCACTAGCTGCGCGGGAGAAGCTGTGAGAGATGAATGGCACCCTTGCTCGGTGTTGCATCCTCCTGATGGTGGTTCGGACAGCCCGACGCTGCTGCGGGTGGGAAGGAGAGATGGTGGTGGCTGGAGGGAGAGGAATGGCGTCGCGGCGGTTGTTGCATCCTTCGTCGGGAGAGGAATGGCCCGCAGGCGTTGCATCCTCAAGGAGACGAATGGCGTGCTGCTTGGTTGCATCCTTCCGATGGGAGAAGAATGGCACCGCTGCGAGGGTTGCATCCTTCGTCCAGTGGGGGACGTGGACGCAAGGTTGGAAGCTCGTCGGGCTTGCCGGGGAGGTGCGGTTGGCCGTGGAGGCAGAGGTGGTGGTCTCGTGCGTAGGCTAATCGGATCCTGGGCTTGGGCTATGCAGGTGGAACTGCCGACGAAGGTCGTACTCCAGCTATGGTCGGAGCCGTCGATGGCGGCGCCTTCTGGCGTCACTCCCTTGTTGGAGGCATCGATGTAGCAGCTCCCACCTTGTCTCTCCCGACGTGCTCCGGGGGAAACCCTTCATCTAGTTTTGATCGGACGATGGCGGCGCTATTCGGCGTCGCTTTCTCTCTTGGGGGCATCGTTCTGGAGGTGGATCCGGTCAGAGGGGTTCGTGGTCACCGGGGTCGGAGCTACACTGCCTTGTACTGGGTGGATGGCGCTCCGTGGAGTGTAGTGTTGTTCTGCAACCACTAGGGTTGTTGTTTTTCTTTTTCTTTGATCTTCGGATCTTCACCATGTTATGTTTCCGTTGCTTCCTGCTAAATCTGAATCAAGCCAGCAATTTGCTGGATCTTTCAAAAAAAAAAACATATATCACCAGCTATTATATTTATATTCCAGTAGCTTCACCCAATGGATTCAACAATGTATATCATCATCACATACAACAGGGGAAGTTTGAGCGTGTTTAGACCCCCTCGCACCCGCCCCTCCCGAGTAGCCCCCCCGCGTGGGCGGCTGGGAGGCCCCCAGATCCCGTCGGCCGGCCCTCCACCTCTCCTCCTCCTCCCTCGCCGCCGCCCAAGGGCGCGGTCAGGCGAAGCCTGGCCGTCGCTGGCGGCGGCGGGGACTTGGGCCCTCTCGCTCGTGTGGGGCTGGCGCGGGCCGGCGCCCCGGGCCGGAGCGTGGCGGCGGGCCGGACGCCACGGCGGGTGGTGGCGGCACCTCGGCGACTTCTCTCCCCCGCGGCAGGAGGCCTCGCGATCTGGTGCGTCGCGGTCGCCAGGGATGGCGGCGGCATGACCGGATCGGGTCGCGGTGACGCGGCCGGATCTATGCCCAAGTGTGGGCCTTGATCGTTGGTCTGCCGTCGGCACGGTGGCGGGTGCGACTCGTCGGCAGCTGGGCAGATCCGCCGAGATTCTACCCGTATCTGGTCCTTGACAGCGCGGGCAACTCCGGGGGAAACCCTAGATCTCCTTGGGATCGAGCGCTGGCGGCGCTTTTGCATCGTAGTCCCTCGTTAGGGCATCGTTTTGGAGTTTACTCCAGTTGAAGGGACCAGCGACGTCGGTGGCGCACGTTTGGTGGAGCAACTGCCGATGAAAATCACGCCGACTACGGTCATGGCGGACGATGACGGCATCTTATATGTCGTTCCCTTGTCGAGGCATCGTCGTTGCAGTCTGCGTCATCAGGCTCGGGATGCTCCGGGGAAACCCTAGATCTGGGTCTTCCGGATCGGACGATGATGGCGTTTTATCGCTTTCCCTCCTGGGGGCATCGTTTTGGAGCAAGTGATGGCTGGGGGATGGTGGAGCGGTACTTCATCTCTCACATTGATGGCGGCGGATATCGGCGGCATGGCGCTGTGGAGGCTCGGCGTCCGATGCGCGGAGATGGATTCGCGCAGGAGGAGGTAGCTGTCTGGCGTCATGGTGACGTCGATGGCAGAGTGGCCAGACAAGGTAGAAGCCTCAATATGATCTGAAGACGGACCTGTGGAAGATGGCGGCGACGACACACGAGTGCGTCTGACCGGATTGTGCCCCAGACCCGGTATGTGGCTCGGCTGGGGCTTCCGGCTTTTGATGTTAGGCTTAGGTGAGTGGTCTGGGTAGTGGCCCAGCTAGCACCCCTTCATCATATGAATAGGAGTAGCGGCAGATGTTGTCAAGATGGTGGATTCAGGCATATTGTTTGTAATACTTTGTAAGGTCCTCGAGAATAATCAATAAAGTGGACGTATGCATCTCCCAGATGCAGAGGCCGGGGATCATCCTCCTTTTCTAAAAAAACAACAACAGGGAAAGTACAGAACTGCACGATCTTGCTACGCTACCAGTGGTTGCAGGGCCATTTTTAGTAGTGCACACATTACTCATGAATCAGGAATTTGATGCCCTATTTTCACATACTGGTTTCCGGACAAGGACAACGAAGAGCTAAGAAGGCTCACCTCGGAGAACAGGACGGTTCCGGCATACTCGAAGAGCTGGGTAAGGTCCTTGCTGTCAATGTCAAAGGGTAGGTTTCTGACACACACCCTGGCCTCCTCATCCGTCTCGAAGCACCCCTCGGGCTCTGGTGTATGCTCCTCGTAATATCCATGCTGTCTTGGTGTTGGCGTTGTGGGGTACACAACATTTGGGTGTTCCTCTGGATAAGATGCGGGCACACTTTCGCACTTGAATGCTTGCCTTAGTGTTCTCCACTTTGTTTCCTTGTCAGTGGCATGGCAATGATCATCATTCAAGAGCCCTTTGCCCCAATTCTTGCATGGAGCTGGAGCATCGCATACAAAACAGTAGCACTGCATTCGAAAGACGGCAATGCGATCGCATTACAAAAGCTGCGCTAGAATCACTGTATCATATTGCCAGAAGACAACATCAGGGACAGGGAGTTGAAAATGCTTGTCACTTACCATGCTACAATGCTTGACGTGAGAAGTGGTGTTGAAAGGCAGTTCCGAACATAAATGGCGCGAGTGTGGGAAATCCTTGCATGCTATCTGCAGAAACATACCATCCAGTTGTGATCACTGATCACCTAGCTGATAAAGGAATGCTAACATGCACAACTCCACAAGTAAACTGCAGCAGTATAGTTTCTGCCAGAAAAGCTCCTCCCCTTAGAGCATCTCCAACAGCCGCGCTAAACAAGCGCCGCGCCGCAAATTTGGCCATTTTAACGCGCGCAACCGGTAAGTGGCTCCAGCGGGCGCGCAATAACCGCGTGCGCGGCATATGGAGTTGGGCGCGCGGTCCGAATCGCCAACGCGCGCTGTGTATTTGAGGCGCTCGCTTCCGCGCGCGGCACACACGAGCGCTCGCGCCGCACTCTCTCCTCCGTGCCACCTTCGCCCCGCGCGCGCCGGCACCGGTGAACTGGACCTGATGGACGCACGCGCCGGCACCGGTGAACTGGACCTGATGGACGCACGCGCCGGCACCCCGCTCACCCCATCCTACAGCCGCAACCCCTCCACCGCCGCCGCCACAAACCCTAGCGCGGGGAGCGTTGGCCTCACCTCCGCCGGAGCTCCTCCGAGCATCGGCCTCGCTCGCGGCCTCTTCATGCCGCCGCGGATGACCTCGACGGTGGGTGGCGTCGCGCCGGTGCCGCCCCGTGCCCCCCCCCTCGAAGCTCCCAAATGCGGTGCGGCCGAAGAAGTGCAAGACGTCCGCGAAGAAGAACAAGGCGGCGGACGGCTCCGGCACCTCGAAGGCGTCGAGGAAGAAGCTTGGAGGGTGTGTGACGGGCGCGGCGGCTACCGAAGCGCCGGCGAGCTCACTCATTGAGCCGGCGGCCGGCGCGCACAATGTGTTCGACGATATGCCCCAAAGGTAGAAAATTTCCCCAACTTTTTTTTTCTTGTTATTTTTTGAATGCATACATATAGTTAGCTTATTTGCATTGTTCTATATATTTTGTAGTCTCAACGATGATGCATACATGTCAACTATGGGTGTTGGCTCCAACAATTCGCATTGGTCTCAAACCAATGACATGCACTTCGATGACCATGAGTTCGAGGTGGACGAGGATGGTGAGGGCATTGTTGACGCACCGAAAGGAAGAGCGGGCAATTACACCAACGCCGAAGACATCTTACTATGCAATACTTGGTTGCAAGTGTCGAGGGATCCATCCGTTGGAGGTGATCAAAGTAGAGATGCTTATTGGAACCGGATGAAGGAACACTTTGATGTTCGCAACGTGAGTGGAATTGACCGCTCCGAGCGATCTCTTCGGTCCCGGTGGTCGACAATCAATAAGGATTGTCAAAAGTGGGCGGCCGCACAAAAGGCGGTTGACAAGTTGAACCCAAGTGGCACCAATGAGGACGATAGAGTAAGTGCCATTTCATCCATGTTCATCATACTTGTTGTTGGTGTTTGAAGTGCTAACTTGTTTGTTTTCATGTAGTTCAACATTGCACAAAACTTGTTCAAAGGAGAGGAGAAGAGGACCAAGAAGGGGAAGATCAAGAAAGGAAGGCCATTTACCTTGGCTCATTGCTATGACGTGTTGAAGGATGATGAGAAATGGAAGAAGCGTGATGATTTGGGTGATTTGGATTTGAGCAACAAACGCAAGCGAACAATTGAGTTGGATGATGAGGAGGAGGAGGATGATGCATCAAGTGATGACGGCAAGAGAAGCCCCACACCCAACTCGGTTTCATACTCGAAGCCAAAATGACCGGATGGGTGCAAGAAAGACGCAAAAGAAAAGAAGAAGAGGAAAGGAGATGATGAGCTAAAAATGCTATGGAAGCTATTGTGAAGGCAAGAAAAGAAGCTAACGAGGTGAGGAAAATGGCAAGGAATCAAGATGCCGCGGCCGAGGAGAGGAGGGTGGCGGCCGAGGAGAGGAAGGTGGCTTTGGAGGAGAGGAAGGTGAGCAATGAGGAGCGAACTAGATTGTTGGAATGGGAGAAGCACTTGTTCTTCTTGGACACATCTATCCTCAATGAGGTGCAAAAGGAGTATGTCAATCTTGCCCGTGAAGAAGTCTTGATCCAAAAAAGAGCCATGATTCGCGCAATGGGTGGCGGTGGCCTTGGTGCCATGGGAGGCATGGCTGGCTTCGGAGCTACCGTGGGTAGCTTAGGTGCCATGGGTGGCTTTGGAGCTACCATGGAGACCATGGGAGGCATGGGTGGCTTTGGAGCACCCCCGGCGTCATGGCCGCCATGGGAGGCATGAGTTTTGCTTCTCTCATGGGAGGCATGGGTGCACCTCCGTCCGCCATGGGCGGAATGTCTTCCGGTGTGCCTCACACACCTTCCCATGAAGATGCCGTTGAAGATCTTGCCAACACCGTCCGAGCTTCACGTGATGCGGTGCGCAACAATGATGATGAGGAGGAAGAATCATCTTCAGAGGAGGAAGAATCGTCTTCGGAAGATGAGGACGAAGACGAGGACGAGGCTTGATGTGTCTTTCGTTTGTGTCATGAACTTGGTTTACATTTTGAACTTGGTTGGATGAACTTGTGGGCATGAACTTTTATTCATCAACTTTTTTGTGTGAAATTTATATGCCATGTTCATTGCATTTTGAATGTTTGAAATCCATTTTGTGTCCAAAATGCAATATATGGCATGCCTCGGCGAGTCGCGCGCGCTGCATTTTTTGCGCGTGTCGGTGAGAACGACACCTATGGGATCACTGGGATCCCTTCTACGGTCGGCGGGCGTGGGGTCGTGAGAAGAGCAGGTTTAGGAGCTAGCACACGGATCGTTTACCCAGGTTCGGGCCGCGAGGATGCATAAAACCCTAGTCCTGCTTTGGTGGATGTATTTCAGAGTGTCCTTGAGCTCTTCAACTAGCTACGATGGCTGCATAGTTTCCGAGAGCCGAATCCCCCTCCTGGTTGCCTCGGGCCTCCTTTTATAGAAAAAAGGGGTTGCCACAGTGGCACACAGGAGGTGGAAAGGCCTACAGTGTGCGAGCTTATCGCACGGCATTACGGGACAAAGTGCCTTAAATGCGCTACTTAGGTGTCCATCAGCTTTATCGGGGACGTGAACGAGGCCCGTCCCGTCCGTCGCCGCTCCGCCTCGCTTCGACACGCGCCCAGGCCAGCGGCGCATGCAGCGCCATGTAGGCAGGCAGGCTGCTGAAGTGGCGCGGTGGCAGGACCTTCACGAAGATCTGCATGCCTCTACGCAGGTGCTTGCTGAGTTGGCCTGGAAGCCGCATGTTGCCACGAAGGCGCCTGGCCAGCTAGTTGGGCTGACAGCTGCATGTGAACGGCGGTGGAGTTTTGGCTGGCGCGAGCCTGGCAGTGGACCTGCTGACGCCTTCGGCAAGGGTCTTGCCGGGGGCCCAACAAGGGTCTAGCCGCGGCGTCGTAGTTGTCCCCGGCAAGGCGCTTGCCGGGGGTCTTGTGGATTCCCTCGGCTAGGATCCCGCCGAGGGTCGCCGTCTTTTGGTCCTTATCTGACCTCACATGTTTATGATCTTGACGAAGATTTGCATGCCACCATGGGGGTGCCTCCCGAGCCCTGGTTCTAATGTAGTTGTCGACGGTGTTCGGAACCTTTGGGCTCAAGGGCGGCTCGCTCAGCTGGTGTTGGGCAAGTTGCTCCGGCAAGGCTCTTGCCGGGGCCGCGGTCTTGCCGGGGGGAGGGGGGATCCACCTCGCCCCTTTGCTCTCCTGCGTTTCTGGTCTTGGCGTTGCCTCCGGTCGCCTTGTGCCTTCGGCTTCTCTCCGGCTTCCCTCCTTTGCCCTGCTAAGTGTGACCGCGGCGCGTGGCTCTGACTGCCCGTGCACAAGTAAAGGGGTCAAAAGGAGAGCCCCTACTGTTGTACACCGACAGGAGCCCCCGGTCCTGGGCCACACATAAGCACGATGCGTTGTTGGGCCAGGCCCAGAACGGTGCGCGGGCAGGTGGGGCGGATTTTTACCGTAGTAACTGTTCGTCCGCTGCGCTTCCCCACGACCCGCGCTGAATGCGCGACGTGGAGGGTCGTGCATGGGGCGGTTCCCGCACGCATGCGTTACATCGTAGTAAAGAGGCGGTTCGCGCCTTCCCCATAAGAAAAAGAGGGAGGTGCAGAGGCGCGGCTCATTTACTTAGTGGACTCGGGTCACGGTTTTCAAGGCGCCCGCGCCCCACGATCACGGGGTGGCGAAAGGTCGCCTCACCCGTCCCCTCGGTCCTGCTCGCTTGCCACGCGCCCCTCATGCAGGTGGCAGGTGGTGGAGGCGGGAAACTGGGCCGTCGCTGGTTGGGGCAGCGGGTCGGTCCCGATTCCCCGCGCCTCCGATGGCTGGATTGGTCGAGTGGGGTGGCCGAGCCTCGATCCCGCCCCTTTATAAGGAGGGGGAGGGGGATGTCATCCCACGTCCTCCCAGCATCCATCTTCTTCCACTTCCGCTCCTTCCTTCCATCCGTCATGGCGAGAGGGGGTGCAGGCCCTTCAACGGTGGGAGCGAGGGTCGCCGCTCGACAGCGCGTTCCTCCTTCCCATGAGCTCACGGCGGCGGAGCCAGCGGCGAGGGGGCGAGGCCGAGGTCGCTGCGGCGGTCAGTGGAGACGAGGGGGCGAGGCGGCGCGATGGCCGTGCCTCCGCCAGCGATGCCGCCTGTGATGAAGGGCCATGTCGGCGACCAACCTCGGGAGTTCTTCATCAGGCTGCGCCGGCCGCCGCAGCTTCATCTCCACCTCCCCACCCCATTTGCTCTGGAGATGGAGCCCGCCCCGCCCCAGGCTCTCAGGCTACACATGAGGGGCTGGTAACCCACAAGTATAGGGGATCGCAACAGTTTTCGAGGGTAAAGTATTCAACCCAAATTTATTGATTCGACACAAGGGGAGCCAAAGAATATTCTCAAGTATTAGTAGTTGAGTTGTCAATTCAACCACACCTGGATAAATTAATATCTGCAGCAAAGTATTTAGTAGCAAAGTAGTATGGAAGTAACGGTAACAGTGGCAAAAGTAACGATAGCAGTTTTGTAGTGATTGTAACAGTAGCAACGGAAAAGTAAATAAGCGAAGAACAATATGTGAAAAGCTCGTAGGCATTGGATCGGTGATGGAGAATTATGCCGGATGCGATTATTCATGCAACAATTATAACATAGGGTGACACAGAACTAGCTCCAATTCATCAATGTAATGTAGGCATGTATTCCGAATATAGTCATACATGCTTATGGAAAAGAACTTGCATGACATCTTTTGTCCTACCCTCCCGTGGCAGCGGGGTCCTATTGGAAACTAAGGGATATTAAGGCCTCCTTTTAATAGAGTACCGGACCAAAACATTAACACATAGTGAATACATGAACTCCTCAAACTATGGTCATCAACGGGAGTGGTCCCGATTATTGTCACTTTGGGGTTGCCGGATCATAACACATAGTAGGTGACTATAGACTTGCAAGATAGGATCAATAACTCACATATATTCACTACTAGGAAAATGCTTATTGGTAGACTTTTAGCAGTAGCATGGGTTATATACCCCACGCTACTGGTATATACCAGTGGCGCCTGCTAAAGAACGCGCTATTGCTACTTAATAACAGCAGTGTTTGTTAGTTTGGGCCGCGCTGCTGTTACGTGGGCCGCAGGGCAGAAACGGTAGCCCACTTAGCTGTAGCGTTTTCTTTGAACGCGCGCTACAGCTAGTGGGCTTAACAGTAGCGCCGGCCCGTACGCAGTGGTACTACTACACAAAAAGAAAACCGCCCCCCCCCCCGCACCCCTCTCGCTCTCACATCGATCCTCTCCCTCCGCCCGCCGCCACCGCCGCGGTTAGGGTTCCTCCCGGCCTCACCCCAGCCGACGGCACTGCCGCAGCAGCACCCCAGCCACGACGCGCGCCACCGCCGCCGCAGGTAACGCTCGTCCTCCCCTAAGCAACACTCCTCCCCCCTCTCGCCGCCCCTACACGGCGCTCCTCCCCCTCTCGCCGCTCCCTCTGTCGCCGTCCGCCTCCCCACTCCCCTTGCTGCCCCTACACGGCGCTCCGCCCCCTCTCTTAATTAGTATCACATATGGATTAATAGGATTAGTATCACATATGCATCTCTAGATCCTACTGTTAATTAGTATCACATATCATCTTATATGTTACTAGATCTTAGGATTTGGCATGCACACTTGAAGTGTTTTTCGTATATGCAGTGTGCTGGCCTTTCATGTTTCCTCGTGTGATTGGGGAGAGAGTAGAGAGAGGGGTTAGGTGAGAGAAGTAGAGGCTTTTTGAACTAATCCAGATGAACACCACTGGTTGAGACATGTCACCATAACCACTGTTCATACACCAGATATGTGCCTGCAAAATGACTCTGCTGCGCTGCTGCCTCATAACTGAATAATCTATGTGCCTGCAAAATGAGAAACTTGTCACCTGTTCATAAGAAATAGTGATGCCTGGACATCCTTGCTGTATTTTTGGGACTCCTGAACCAAAGGCTCATGTGACACACCTAAAGTTTGAGCAAACAGAAGACAAAAGTAACTCATTTAAGACTTGCAGCACTGGGAATCTGGGGTCAAGGTTCTATACTTATAACTTGCTGGCACATCCTTAACTTTTGTCATATCTGTACATTGACTTTCTTGATGAGCTCTATGTTTTTATTGACACATAAATTGCTAGTTCATGAGTGATTGACATGTCTCAACGGTGCTACCAAATGAGTACAATCCTGACTATCGCCTATTTGGCAATAATGTTTTTGCTTATATAATACTCCCTCCGTATCAAAATATAAAGACATTTTTAGTGAGCTAACGTTCATTAAAAACATCTTATCTTTTGGTACAGAGGGAGAACATGTTACCAAATGTCTCTAGATCCTACTGTTAATTCTTGATTAGCAGTTTAGCACATATATGAACACCACTGGTTGTTGGAACTAATCCAGATGCACATATATGAAAGAGTTTTTACCCTTGTGTCAGGGCTGGGAGTTGTCCTTGATGAGGATGGAAGAGTTATTGATCTGCTTTGCCATGCTTGCAGAGATAATGCATAATTGATATTTGTGTAGTTGCCTTTTAGGAGTTATTGCTCTGGTAGTATTTCCTTTTAGGAGTTATTGCTCTGAACTGAACTACAATTTAGTTGTTATTTTGCTTTAGGGAAATGGCGCCACCACCACCACCATGTCGACAGTGCAAGTCAAGGTGCGCCAGCAACCTTGCAACTGGCACGCTGTTCGGCATCTACTTCGAGTCTAGTTTTCTTCATGCGGCGGTAATAAATTATATGAAACTAGTAACCACTATTTTGTTTTTAGTGTTATTGGCATTAATGCATCGTGTATATATCATTTTGCTTTTTGTACACAGATCATCCCATGCAATGTGAGGTCGGAATTCAACAAGCTGACCGGAGACTCTGTGACCTTTGAGGCTCCTGGGGCCCCTACACTATGGAGGTCGATAAAGGATGGAATATGACGCAGGTGGGAGGAGATGGATGGGTCAGTTTCATCGCCCACATGCGTATCACCGGTGGTGAGTTGATCAGCTTCTCCTTCAGAGCAGAAAGACCCAAGCTGGCTGTGATTTATGTCAACAAGAAGAAGATGATGAAGATGATGAGGATGATGACGACCCAGTTGGTGAAGCCATCGTAGCTCAAAGAATGAGGTTGAGTGAGGAGGAGGTGTGCACCCTATGGGACATCATTCCGCCACGTGTTGACTTCGTCGGGGTGCCATTCGTGACCCGCCTGACAAGTACCATGGTTGATCGGCATATCATGGTATGTTGCATTTACTATAGTAATTTGATGATATGCTTTATTGTTATACTTAGTGTAGAGTCCAATGATATATATGCTTAGTGAATCTTATATGCTTAGTGAATCTTATATGCTTTATTGTTATACTTAGTGTAGAGTCCGATGATATATATGCTTAGTGAATCTTATATGCTTTATTGTTATACATAGTGTAGAGTCCGATGCTATATATGCTTAGTGAATCTTATATGCTTAGTAAATCCGATGATCTACATGCTTAGTGAATCCGATGATATATATGCTTTATTGTTATACTTAGTGTAGAGTCCGATGATATATATGCTTAGTGAATCTTATATGCTTAGTGAATCCGATGATCTATATGCTTAGCGAATCCGATGATATATATGCTTCGTGTAGAATCCAAAGAACTGTTAATAGTGTAGAATCCATATATACTTATTAGTAGAATTCATGCTTAGCAGAAATGTAGTACTGTCTTTTGATAGTGTAGAATGTGTGAGGCTACTTATTAATTGATATGTTTTTCTTATTCAGAAATTGCCAAAGAGCCTATCTGAGAGTTATGGTATCAAGCCTGATGAAGAAGGCTCTGCTGGAATACGCCCTACCGCGAGGGGCTCCGTCACCACTTGTGCATACGGCGTGGACACGGACGGTCGCACACACTTCAACTCGGTTGGGTGGAAGAGCTTCCTCGTCGGCAAGAATCTTCATGTTCGACAGGCAATCCTAATTACTATCAGGAACACCCACCGCCCAGGCTTGAGGATGATGGTCGTCATCGATATCATCTAGAACTACATATGCATGCATGTGTCTGCTGAACCATATATATGCTAGTATGACTACCTAGTAGACTTATCAACTATGATCTATCCATGCATTGTTGACTACTATATATGAGTTTGTGAGATTGTGTGGTTATATTAAATGTGGTATTGTCGTTAATGTTTGTGAGATGGTTCTGTGAACTTAGTTTATCTGCACTGGACTTGTCTTGATTTCCATGAATATTGCATCTGACTTCTTTTTTATTTTTTATTTCTACCTAGTTGTAGCGTGGGGAGAAAATAGGGCGGTACTACTACGTGATGATAGTAGTAGTGTTGGTACAGAAAGAGGCGCTACTACTAAGTATTTTAGCTGCAGCGCTTGTTTAGAAACGCGCTACTATTAAATAATAGCTGTAGCGCCCTAGCAGTAGCGCGGGTGCCCACGCTACTGGTATGTAAAAAACCAGTGCCACTAGTAAGGTTTTCTCTAGTAGTGATTCATGAAAACATAATAGGTTCAGATCTGAAATCATGGCACTCGGGCCCTAGTGACAAACATTAATCATAGCAATGTCATAGCAACATCAATCTCAGAACATAGTGGATACTAGGGATCAAACCCTAACAAAACTAACTCGATTACATGATAAATCTCATCCAACCCATCACCGTCCAGCAAGCCTATGATGAAATTACTCACGCACGGCGGTGAGCATCATGAAATTGGTGATGGAGGATGGTTGTTGATGACGACGGCGAGGGATTCCCCTCTCCGGAGTCCCGAACTGACTCCAGATCGGCCCTCCCGAGAGAGATTAGGGCTTGGCGGCGGCTCCGTATCGTAAAAGGCGATGAATCCTTCTCTCTGATTTTTTTTCTCCCCGAGCGTGAATATATAGAGTTGGAGTTGAGGTCGGTGGAGCACCAGGGGGCCCACGAGGCAGGGGCGCGCCTCCCACCCTCGTGGACAGGATGTGGGCCCCCTGGCCTTGATTTTTTTGCCAGTATTTTTTATTATTTCCAAAAATAATCTCCGCGAAGTTTCAGGTCATTCCGAGAACTTTTGTTTCTGCACAAAAATAACACCATGGCAATTCTGCTGAAAACAGCGCCAGTCCGGGTTAGTTCCATTCAAATCATGCAAGTAGAGTCCAAAACGAGGGCAAAAGTGTTTGGAAAAGTTGATACGACGGAGACGTATCAACTCCCCCAAGCTTAAACCTTTGATTGTCCTCAAGCAATTCAGTTGATAAACTGAAAGTGATAAAGAAAAACTTTTACAAACTCTGTTTGCTCTTGTTGTTGTAAATATTTAAAGCCAGCATTCAAGTTTTCAGCAAAGATTATGACTAACCATATTCACAATAACACTTAGGTCTCATGTTTACTCATATCAATGGCATAATCAACTAGCGAGCAATAATATTAAATCTCGGATGACAACACTTTCTCAAAACAATAATAATATGATATAACAAGATGGTATCTCGCTAGCCCTTTCTGAGACCGCAAAACATAAATGCAGAGCACCTTTAAAGATCAAGGACTGACTAAACATTGTAATTCATGGTAAAAGAGATCCAGTCATAGTCATACCCAATATAAATTAATGGTAATGGATGCAAATGACAGCGGTGCTCTCCAGCTAGTGCTTTTTAATAAGAGGGTGATGACTCAACATAAAAGTAAATAGATAGGCCCTTCGCAGAGGGAAGCAGGGATTTGTAGAGGTGCCATGAGCTCGATTTTGAAATAGAGATAAATAATATTTTGAGCGGCATACTTTCATTGTCAACATAACAACCAAGAGATGGCGATATCTTCCATGCTACACACATTATAGGTGGTTCCCAAGCAGAATGGTAAAGTTTATACCCCCCTCCACCAACAAGCATCAATCCATGGCTTGCTCGAAACAACGAGTGCCTCCAACTAGCAACAGCCCTGGGGGAGTTTTGTATGCAGTTATTTTGATTTGATTTGTATAAAGCATGGGACTGGGCATCCCGGTGACCAGCCATTTTCTCGTGAGTGAGGAGCGGAGTCCACTCCTCTTGAGAATAACCCGCCAAACATGGAAGATACAGACAACCCTAGTTGATAGATGAGCTATTCGAGCATACAAAACAGAATTCCATTTGAAGGTTTAGAGTTTGGCACATACAAATTTACTTGGAACGGCAGGTAGATACCGCATATAGGAAGGTATGGTGGACTCATATGGAATAACTTTGGGGTTTAAGGGATTGGATGCACAAGCAGTATTCCCGCTTAGTACAAGTGAAGGCTAGAAAAAGACTGGGAAGCGACCAGCTAGAGAGCGACAACAGTCATGAACATGCATTAAAATAAATGAACATTGAGTGCAAGCATGTGTAGGATATAATCCACCATGAACATAAATATCGTGAAGGCTATGTTGATTTTTTTCAACTACATGTGTGAACATGTGCCAAGTCAAGTCACTCGAATCGTTCAAAGGAGGATACCACCCTATCATACCACATCACAACCATTTTAATAGCATGTTGGCACGCAAGGTAAACCATTATAAACTCCTAGCTAATTAAGCATGGCATAAGCAACTATAATCTCTAATTGTCATTGCAAACATGTTTATTCATAATAGGCTGAATCAGGAACGATGAACTAATCATATTTACAAAAACAAGAGAGGTTGAGTTCATACCAGCTTCTCTCATCTCAATCAGTCCATCATATATCGTCATAATTGCCTTTCACTTGCACGACCGAACTATGTGAATAATAATAATAGTGCACGTGCATTGGACTAAGTTGGAATCTGCAAGCATTCAATTCAAGGGAGAAGACAAGGTAATATGGGCTCTTGGTTAAATCAACAATAATGTATATAAGAGCCACTTCAACATTTTCATTATGGCCTTCTCCTATCGACCCCCAAAGGAAAGAAAAGAAATAAAACTATTTACATGGGAAAGCTCCCAACAAACAAAAGAAGAACATGAAATATTTTTGGGTTTTTTTAATTATTACTACTACAGCATGAAAAGTAAACTAGCTAAAAGCTACAACAATTTTTTTTGTTTTTCTTTAGGTCTATCAAACACACAAGAAGAAAGCATAAAAAGGAAAAATAAACTAGCATGGATATTACAGTGAAAAAGTATGAGCACCGACAACTAGCATGAGTGTGTGAATATGAATGTATGTCGGTGATAAATACGCACTCCCCCAAGCTTAGGATTTTGGCCTAAGTTGGCCTATTACCACGGCTGGCCTGGCGGATATCCAAAGTTGTAACTGGGGTCATACTGAGATGCAGCGGCTATTGCATCGTGGGCTGCAGCTTGGAGGCGAGCTGTCTCAGTCCTCCTCTCGTACTCATTCGCCTCCTCCCTGGTTATGATAAATCTCCCCTTTGCCTGAAAGTCAAAGAAAGTAGGAGCAGGGAGAGCAACGTGATAGGTGCGTCATCTGTCAAAGATTAGTCGGTACTGGAGGAACTGATCGCTCCTCTCAACAAACTGATGACAAACCATAGCATCATAATCTAAATAAACAGGAGGCAATTCAATATCATACTCGTGTATGGGTATATCAAGAAAATTAGCTAAACGGGTTGCATAAATTCCACCAAAGAAATCTCCATTAAATCTATTATTATGCAACCTATGTGCAACAATGGCTCCCAAATTATAATGTTTATCTCCTAATACAGTACTCCTGAGAACACTGAGGTCAGGGACACACATGTGACATGCTTCATCCTTACCATTTATGCACCTACCTATGTAGAGAGCAAAATAATGTATAGCAGGAAAATGAATGCTCCCTATGGTAGCTTGTGTTATATCTCTAGACTCCCCCACAGTTATGCTTTAAAGAAAATCTCTAAATTCAGATTTGCGAGGCTCACTAGTGCTACCCCATTGTGGAAGTTTGCAAGCAGTATTAAAATCCTCCAAGTCCATAGTATAAGAATTTTCATAAAGATCAAATAGGACAGTTTGAGAATTGCGTGATGATGAACATTCAAACCTTTTCACAAAGGAATCAGTGAGATAGTGGTACTGGCGGCACTTATCCGCCTCGAAGCTCTCAAGATCAGCGTTGCGCACGTATGCGTTAAATTCCTCCTTGATTCCTGCTCGATCCATAAAGTCCTCTGACGGACATTCACAAGCCCGCACTTGAGCTTCCCTCGGTGGTTCATCGTCCGCGTCGCGTATTGCGGGCCTGGGTCCTTGCTTCCTTGAAGGACCACCTTGGTACATTTTCCTAAACATATTTCTTCCTCTGAAAAATTTCTGAAATTTTTAGTAACTTCAAATAAAAGTGAACCAAACTCAACAAAATTGATAGCAACTACTCCCACAAGTGCCTAGAGACTATATCATGCATTAGAACTACTTGGAACCATATAAATTTGACATGCAAGCTCAAGAACATGGTCACCTAAGCAGCAACAATTTGCAATGAATAAAGCACTAGAACAAAAACTAATTGGACCATTGGAGGAGTCACATACCAAAGAACAATCTCCCTAAGCAGTTTTGTTAGTGGAGCTTTGAGCAAGGAGATCAAAAATCGCAGCAAAATGAGCTAGAACTCGTGCTTGAGCTGGTTGGTGATTTTTTTGGGAGGAAGAAGGAGTGTGTGGTGCCTGGAATAAGTGGAGGGGAGCCACCATGGGCCCACGAGGCAGGGGGGCGCACCCTGGACCCTCGTGGGCAGGTGCTTGCTCCCCTGCTGTGTTCTCAGTGCCAGATATTCTCAAATATTCCATAAAAAAAATCATATTTCAATTTCAGGGCATTTGGAGAACTTTTATTTTTGGGGTATTTTTTATTGCACAGATAATTCAGAAAACAGACATAAAATACTATATTTGCTTTATTTATTCTAAATTACAGAAAGTAAAAGGAGGGTGCAGAAGGTTGTGCTTTCTAACTTCATCCATCTCATGCTCATCAAAAGGAATCTACTAACAAGGTTGATCAAGTCTTGTTAACAAACTCATTCCGAATAACATGGAACCGGAGAAATTTCGAATAACACTATGTTACCTCAACGGAGATATGCACATCCCCAACAATAAGATTATCATATTTCTTCTTGACAGTAGGAAGAGGAAATTCAAAACCTCCAATAATAATCGATGGAATTTTTCCAATAGAATTGAAACTATGGACTTGAGGTTGTTTCCTCGGAAAGTGTTCTGTATGCTCATTACCATTAACATGAAAAGTGACATTGCCCTTGTTGCAATCAATAACAGCTCCTGCAGTATTCAAAAAGGGTCTTCCAAGAATAATAGACATACTATCATCCTCGGGAATATCAAGAATAACAAAGTCCGTTAAAATAGTAACGTTTGCAACCACAATAGGCACATCCTCACAAATACCGACAGGTATAGCAGTTGATTTATCGGCCATTTGCAAAGATATTTTAGTAGGTGTGAACTTATTCAAATCAAGTCTACGATATAAAGAGAGAGGCATAACACTAACACCGGCTCCAAGATCACATAAAGCAGTTCTAACATAATTTCTTTTAATGGAGCATGGTATAGTGGGTACTCCTGGGTCTCCAAGTTTCTTTGGTATTCCACCTTTAAAAGTATAATTAGCAAGCATGGTGGAAATTTCAGCTTCCGGTATCTTTCTTTTATTAGTAACAATTTCTTTCATGTACTTGGCATAAGGATTCATTTCAATCATATCAGTAAAACGCATACGCAAGAAGATAGGTCTAATTATTTCAGCAAAGCGCTCAAAATCCTCATCATCCTTTTTCTTGGATGGTTTAGGAGGAAAAGGCATGGGTTTCTGAACCCATGGCTCTCTTTCTTTACCGTGCTTCCTAGCAATAAAGTCTCTCTTATCATAACATTGATTCTTTGATTGTGGGTTATCAAGATCAACAGCAGGTTCAATTTCTATATCATTATCATTGCTAGGTTGAGCATCAACATGAACATCATCATTAACATTATCACTAGGTTCATGTTCATTACCAGATTGTGTTTCAGCATCAGAAATAGAAATATCATTGGGATTCTCAGATGTGTCATGAACAGGTTCACTAGAAGCATGCAAAGTCCTATCATTTTTCTTTTTCTTCCTCTTAGAAGGACTAGGTGCATCTATATTAGTTCTCTGAGAATCTTGCTCAATTCTCTTAGGGTGGCCCTCAGGATACAAAGGTTCCTGAGTCACTTTACCCCCTCTAGTTGCAACTCTAACAGCTAAGTCATTGTTCTTATTATTTAATTCATTGAGCAAATTGTTCTGAGCTTTAAGTACTTGTTCTACTTGAGTGGTAACCATAGAAGCATGTTTACTAATGCGTTTAGGTTCACCTTTAACTCTAGACATATAATCACTCAAGTGTTCAATCATATAAGCATTGCGTTTTAACTGTCTACCAAAATAAGCGTTGAAATCTTCTTGCTTAACCATAAAATTATCAAACTCATCTAAGCATTGGCTAGCAATCTTGGTAGGAGGGATTTCAGCTTTATCATATCTATAGAGAGAATTTACCTTTACTACCTGTGTCAGATTATCAAGACCATGTGTTTCTTCAACAGGTGGTAAATTAAGGCCATGCATTTCTTCAACAGGAGGTAAATTCTTAACATCTTCAGCTTTAATACCTTTTTCTTTCATAGATTTCTTTGCCTCTTGCATATCTCCAGGACTGAGAAATAGAATACACCTTTTCTTCGGAGTTGGCTTAGGAGTTGGTTCAGGAAGTGTCCAATTATTGTCATTAGTCAACATATTATTCAATAGAATTTCAGCTTGATCGACAGTTCTTTCCCTGAAAACACAACCAGCACAACTATCCAGGTGGTCTCTGGAAGCATCGGTTAGTCCATTATAAAAGATATCAAGTATTTCATTTTTCTTAAGAGGATGATCAGGCAAAGCATTAAGTAATTGGAGAAGCCTCCCCCAAGCTTGTGGGAGACTCTCTTCTTCAATTTGCACAAAATTATATATTTCCCTTAAAGCAGCTTGTTTCTTATGAGCAGGGAAATATTTAGCAGAGAAGTAATAAATCATATCCTGGGGACTACGCACACAACCAGGATCAAGAGAATTAAACCATATCTTAGCATCACCCTTTAATGAGAACGGGAATATTTTAAGGATATAATAGTAGCGAGTTTTCTCATCATTAGTGAACAGGGTGGCTATATCATTTAATTTAGTAAGATGTGCCAACAGTTTCAGATTCATAGCCATAGAAAGGATCAGATTCCACCAAAGTAATTATATCAGTATCAACAGAGAAAGCATAATCCTTATCAGTAACAAAGATAGGTGAAGTAGCATAAGCAGGGTCATATTTAATTCTAGCATTCAGAGATTTTTCTTTCAGCTTAACTAATAATTTCTTAAGATCACTTCTATCATTGCAAGCAAGAAAGTCTCTAGCAGTTTCTTCATCCATAACATAACCCTCACGCACAATAGGCAATTCATATTTAGGGGGAGAATCTTCATCATCACTTTCATCAATATTATCAGTTTCAATAATTTCATTCTCTCTAGCCCTAGCAAGTTGTTCATCAAGAAATTCACCTAGTGGCACAGTAGTATCAAGCATAGAAGTAATTTCATCATAAGTATCATGCATAGCAGAAGTGGCATCATCAATAACATGCGACATATCAGAATTAATTGCAGAAGCAGGCTTAGGTGTCGCAAGTTCACTCAAAACAGAAGGTGAATCAAGTGCAGAGCTAGATGGCAGTTCCTTACCTCCCCTCGTAGTTGAGGGATAAATTTTAGTTTTCTCGTCTTTCAAGTTCGTCATAGCGACCAGCAGATATAAATCCCAAGTGACTCAAAGAATAGAGCTATGGTCCCCGGCAACGGCGCCAGAAAATAGTCTTGGTAACCCACAAGTATAGGGGATCGCAACAGTTTTCGAGGGTAGAGTATTCAACCCAAGTTTATTGATTCGACACAAGGGGAGCCAAAGAATATTCTCAAGTATTAGAAGTTGAGTTGTCAATTCAACCACACCTGGATAACTTAATATCTGCAGCAAAGTATTTAGTAGCAAAGTAGTATGGAAGTAACGGTAACAGTGGCAAAAGTAACGATAGCAGTTTTGTAGTGATTGTAACAGTAGCAGGCATTGGATCGGTGATGGAGAATTATGCCGGATGCGATTATTCATGCAACAGTTATAACATAGGGTGACACAGAACTGCTCCAATTCATCAATGCAATTTAGGCATGTATTCCGAATATAGTCATACGTGCTTATGGAAAAGAACTTGCATGACATCTTTTGTCCTACCCTCCCGTGGCAGCGGGGTCCTATTGGAAACTAAGGGATATTAAGGCCTCCTTTTAATAGAGTACCGGACCAAAGCATTAACACATAGTGAATACATGAACTCCTCAAACTATGGTCATCACCGGGAGTGGTCCCGATTATTGTCACTTCGGGGTTGCCGGATCAAAACACATAGTAGGTGACTATAGACTTGCAAGATAGGATCAAGAACTCACATATATTCATGAAAACATAAAAGGTTCAGATCTGAAATCATGGCACTCGGGCCCTAGTGACAAGCATTAAGCATAGCAAATTCATAGCAACATCAATCTCAGAACATAGTGGATACTAGGGATCAAACCCTAACAAAACTAACTCGATTACATGATAAATCTCATCCAACCCATCACCGTCCAGCAAGCCTACAATGAAATTACTCACGCACGGCGGTGAGCATCATGAAATTGGTGATGGGGGATGGTTGATGATGACGACGACGACGGATTCCCCTCTCCGGAGCCCCGAACGGACTCCAGATCAGCCCTCCCGAGAGAGATTAGGACTTGTCGGCGGCTCCGTATCGTAAAACGCGATGAATCCTTCTCTCTGATTTTTCTCTCCACGAGCGTGAATATATAGAGTTGGAGTTGAGGTCGGTGGAGCACCAGGGGGCCCACGAGGCAGGGGGCGCACCCAGGTGGGCAGGCGCGCCTCCCACCCTCGTGGACAGGGTGTGGGCCCCCTGGCCTTGATTCTTTCGCCAATATTTTTTATTATTTCCAAAAATAATCTCCGTGAAGTTTGAGGTCATTCCGAGAACTTTTGTTTCTGCACAAAAATAACACCATGGCAATTCTGCTGAAAACAGCGTCAGTCCGGGTTAGTTCCATTCAAATCATGCAAGTTAGAGTCCAAAACAAGGGCAAAAGTGTTTGGAAAAGTAGATACGACGGAGACGTATCAGGGGCTGCGGGAATGGTGGCACGCGGGTAGACGTCGACTTCCCCACTCCTCATGTCATGTTCCTCCGTCGCGGATGGAAGACGTTTGCTCGTATCCACAGCGTGACGGCATGGCTCGTCCTCTACTTCAAGTTAATGGAGGGCGGCCGGCTCTCCGCCAAGGTCTTCGGAGATCTTGGAACTCGCCTGAAGTGCTGCGTGGAGAGCTCCTCCGACAATGAAGATTCCTCCTCGAGCGGGAGTGACGAGGAGGATAGCGACAACGACGACGAGGGAGTCGAGCGGCGGGATGCCGACCCCGACTCTGACTGACCGCGCCGCTCCTCCCTCGGCCACGCGCCCTGCCGAGGGCCATCCTCGCCAAGCTCTCCATCAGGGTGCTCCCGTCGTCTCCTTTGGCGGCTGGCGTAGGAGGGCCGGAGAAGGCGAAGAAGGCGGTTGGCTGCCGTCAAGTCGGAGTACGCGGGCACCGACGCCTTCGTCGCGTATTGCCGGCCCGCTGCCTCATCTTCCAGCTCCTTTCCCGGCACCAAGATGTTCTCTTGGTGCCTTCTGCTCCTCGTACCTTGCATAGGCGCTCTTTTTGCCCTCCTGCTGCCTTGTTTCACCTTCTGAGGAGAGGGACAAGAAAGGGATTATGGGCACTTTATCTCTTTTTAGTTTGTAAGCCTGCAGGCACTTGTTAATTTTAAGACTTGTAATCCCCTTGCTCATGTTTTTAATTCCGTATGAACTGTACCTCTATGGGATGTTTTTAATGAAAAAGGGTGCTTGCCGGGTTCTTTGTGCGTGAGCGAGGCCCATGCCAAGGACGAATCCTTGTTATCCTTAAGATAAACATTGTTGCCCGACAACAGGCCTTGCCGTCACCCCACTTCAGTCGACCATTCCCGCGCTCTTGGCGGAGGCAGGGGCGAAGTAGAGTTAGGCCCCTCGTCCATTTCCTCGCCACCGCGACTACGACCAAATTCTGACCCAGGAGATAGCTCTTGGGCATAGGAAAAGGGGAGCACGGTGGTTTAAGAATATAAACGAGGTTTCACATGTCCCAGTTCTACACGGAAACGCATAACAGGGGGATGAAAGACTTATCTGAATCCGCAGCCCCCGGCAACCTTGGCTTGCCGTGGTTGGATCCTTGTGTCTTCAGCCCCCGACAGTCTTGGCTTGCCGGGGCCGGAGCGCCGGTCCGTTCTCTTTCTCCCAAGCGGCTCAGCAGAAGTGCCCACGTGCCCTGCGAACCAAAGAGAACAGAAAGACGCACACTCGAACTCTAGGCTAGGGGTTAGTCGCCGCTAAGCACTATCAACCCTAACCGAGGGAGAGACTCAACCTAGCATGCATGCTAAAACTTAGGGCGCCAGCGCTTCATTTATTTATGCTCAGGGTCTGCGCTGGCTTTGTACAGAGGGTTACATGCTGATACGTCCATTTTGCATCATGATTTTTATCGATATTTATTGCATTATGGGCTGTTATTACACATTATGTCACAATACTTATGCCTATTCTCTCTTATTTTACAAGGTTTACATGAAGAGGGAGAATGCCGGCAGCTGGAATTCTGGGCTGGAAAAGGAGCAAATATTAGAGACCTATTCTGCGCAACTCCAAAAGTCCTGAAACTCCACGGAAGTCATTTCTGGAAATAATAAAAATACTGAGCGAAGAAAATACCAGAGGGGGCCCACACCCTGGCCACGAGGGTGGGGGGCGCCCTACCCCCTGGGCACGCCCCTGCCTTGTGGGCCCCCTGGCAGGCCTCCGGTGCCCATCCTCTGCTATATGAAGTCTTTCGTCCGAGAAAAAAATCATAAGCAAGCTTTCGGGAAGAAACTCCGCCGCCACGAGGCGGAACCTTGGCGGAACCAATCTAGGGCTCCGGCGGAGCTGTTCTGCCGGGGAAACATCTCTTCGGGAGGGGGAAATCATCGCCATCGTCATCACCAACGATCCTCTCATAGGGAGGGGGTAAATCTCCATCAACATCTTCACCAGCACCATCTCCTCTCAAACCCTAGTTCATCCCTTGTATCCAATCTTTGTCCCAAAGCCTCAGATTGGTACCTGTAGGTTGCTAGTAGTGTTGATTACTCCTTGTAGTTGATGCTAGTTGGTTTACTTGGTGGAAGATCATATGTTCAGATCCATTATGCATATTAATACCCCTCTGATTATGAACATGAATATGATTTGTGAGTAGTTACGTTTGTTCCTGAGGACATGGGAGAAGTCTTGCTATTAGTAGTCATGTGAATTTGGTATTCGTTCGATATTTTGATGAGATGTATGTTGTCTTTCCTCTGGTGGTGTTATGTGAACGTCGACTACATGACACTTCACCATTGTTTGGGCCTAGAGGAAGGCATTGGGAAGTAATAAGTAGAGTGACAGAAGCTTAAACCCTAGTTTATGCGTTGCTTCGTAAGGGGCTGATTTGGATCCATATGTTTCATGCTATGGTTAGGTTTACCTTAATACTTCTTTTGTAGTTGCGGATGCTTGCAATAGAGGTTAATCATAAGTGGGATGCTTGTCCAAGTAAGGACATCACCCAAGCACCGGTCCACCCACATATCAAATTATCAAAGTACCGAACGCGAATCATATGAGCGTGATGAAAACTAGCTTGACGATAATTCCGATGTGTCCTCGGGAGCACTTTTCTCTATATAAGAGTTTGTCCAGGCTTGTCCTTTGCTACAAAAAGGATTGGGCCATCTTGCTGCACTTTATTTACACTTGTTACTTGCTACCCGTTACAAATTACCTTATCACAAAACTATCTGTTACCTATAATTTTAGTGCTTGCACAGAATACCTTGCTGAAAACTGCTTGTCATTTCCTTCTGCTCCTCGTTGGGTTTGACACTCTTACTTATTGAAAGGACTACGATAGATCCCCTATACTTGTGGGTCATCAAGACTCTTTTCTGGCGCCGTTTCCAGGGAGTGAAGCGCCTTTGGTAAGTGGAATTTGGTAAGGAAAAATTTATATAGTGTGCTGAAATTTACTGTCACTTGTTACTATGGAACATAATCCTTTGAGGGGCTTGTTCGGGGTATCTTCACCCTGACCAGTAGAGCAAATAGTTGCTCCTCAACCTACTGAACCTACTGAAAATGTTTACTTTGAAATTCCTTCGGGTATGATAGAGAAACTGCTAGCTAATCCTTTTGCAGGAGATGGAACATTGCATCCCGATTTACACTTAATCTATGTGGATGAAGTTTGTGGATTATTTAAGCTTGCAGGTATGCCCGATGATGTTATCAAGAAGAAGGACTTCCCTTTATCTTTCAAGGGAGAGGTATTGACATGGTATAGGCTATGTGAAGATATGGGATCATGGGACTACAAGCGATTGAAATTGGAATTTCATCAGAAGTTTTGTCCTATGCATCTTGTTCATCGTGATCGTAATTACATATATAATTTTTCGCCTCGCAGAGGAGAAAGCACCGCTCAAGCTTGGGGGAGGCTTAAGTCAATGTTATATTCATGCCCCAATCACGAGCTCTCAAGAGAAATGATTATTCAGAATTTTTATGCTCGGCTTTCTCGTAATAATCAATCCATGCTCGATATTTTTTGTACTGGCTCTTTTATGATGAAGACTATTGAATTCAAATGGGATTTATTGGAAATAATTAAACGCCACTCTGAAGATTGGGACCTCGACGAAGGTAAGGAGTCAGGTATAACACCTAAGTTTGATTGTGTTAAATCTTTTATGGATACCGATGCTTTCCGTGAATTTAGCACTAAATATGGACTTGACTCTGAGATAGTAGCTTCTTTATGTGAATCCTTTGCTACTCATGTTGATCTCCCTAAGGAGAAGTGGTTTAAATATAATCCTCCCATTGAAGTAAAAGTAGTTGCACCTATTAAAGTTGAAGAAAAGACTATCACTTATAATGATCCTATTGTTCCTACTGCTTATGTTGAGAAACCACCTTTCCTTGTTAGAATAAAGGATCATGCTAAGGCTTCAACTGTAGTCAAAAAAGTAATATTAGGACACACAAACCCCCTGAGCAAATTAAAGTTGAACCTAATATTGCTATGGTTAAAGATCTCTTAGCTGATAATATTGATGGGCATGTTATTTACTTCTGTGATGATACTGCTAGAATTGCTAAACATGGTGCTAAAGATAAACATAGACCTGTTGAAGGCATGCCTGTTATTTCTGTTAAAATAGGAGATCATTGTTATCATGGCTTATGTGATATGGGTGCTAGTGCTAGTGCAATACCTCATTCCTTATATGAAGAAATTATGCATGATATTGCACCTGCTGAGTGATACGTCTCCAACATATCTATAATTTATGAAGTATTCATGCTATTATGTTATCCATCTTGGATGTTTAATGGGCTTTACTATGCATTTTTATATTATTTTTGGGACTAACCTATTAACCCAGAGCCCAGTGCCGGTTTCCGTTTTTTCCCTTGTTTCAGTGTTTCGCAGAAAAGGAATATCAAACGGAGTCCAAACGGAATGAAACCTTCGGGAGCGTGATTTTGGAACGAACGTGATCCAGGAGACTTGGAGTTGAAGTCAGGGAAGCTTCGAGGTGGCCACGAGATAGGGAGGCGCGCTTGCCCCCCGGGCGCGCCCCCCACCCTCGTGGCTCCCCTTACGGACTTCTTTTGCCTATAATATATCCATATACCCTAAAAACATTGGGGAACAGAATAGATCAGGAGTTCCGCCGCCGCAAGCCTCTGTAGCCACCAAAAACCAATCGGGACCCTGTTCCGGCACCCTGCCGGAGGGGGAATCCCTCACCGGTGGCCATCTTCATCATCCCGGCGCTCTCCATGACGAGGAGGGAGTAGTTCACCCTCGGGGCTCAGGGTATGTACCAGTAGCTATGTGTTTGATCTCTCTCTCTCTCTCTCACGTGTTCTTGAGATGGTACGATCTTGATGTATCGCGAGCTTTGCTATTATAGTTGGATCTTATGATGTTTCTCCCCCTTTACTCTCTTGTAATGGATTGAGTTTTCCCTTTGAAGTTATCTTATCAGATTGAGTCTTTAATGATTTGAGAACACTTGATGTATGTCTTGCCGTGCTTATCTGTGGTGACAATGGGATATTCACGCGATCCACTTGATGTATGCTTTGGTGATCAACTTGCCGGTTCCGTTTTTGAACTTATGCATAGGGGTTGGCACACTTTTTCGTCTTGACCCTCCGGTAGAAACTTTGGGGCACTCTTTGAAGTACTTTGTGTTGGTTGAATAGATGAATCTGAGATTGTGTGATGCATATCGTATAATCATACCCACGGATACTTGAGGTGACAATGGAGTATCTAGGTGGCATTAGGGTTTTGGTTGATTTGTGTCTTAAGGTGTTATTCTAGTACGAACTCTAGGACAGATTGAACGGAAAGAATAGCTTCGTGTTATTTTACTACGGACTCTTGAATAGATCGATCAAAAAGGATAACTTTGAGGTGGTTTCGTACCCTACCATAATCTCTTCGTTTGTTCTCCGCTATTAGTGACTTTGGAGTGACTCTTTGTTGCATGTTGACGGATAGTTATATGATCCAATTATGTTATTATTGTTGAGAGAAATTGCACTAGTGAAAGTATGAACCCTAGGCCTTGTTTCCTAGCATTGCAATAACATTTGTGCTCACTTTTATCATTACTTACCTTTCTGTTTTTACATTTTCAGATTACAAAAACCTATATCTACCATCCATATTGCACTTGTATCACCATCTCTTCGCCGAACTAGTGCACCTATACAATTTACCATTGTATTGGGTGTGTTGGGGACACAAGAGACTCTTTGTTATTTGGTTGCAGGGTTGCTTGAGAGAGACCATCTTCATCCTACGCCTCCCACGGATTGATAAACCTTAGGTCATCCACTTGAGGG
The DNA here is from genome assembly GCF_018294505.1 of Triticum aestivum. NCBI lineage: Eukaryota > Viridiplantae > Streptophyta > Magnoliopsida > Poales > Poaceae > Triticum > Triticum aestivum. The sequence continues at coordinate 476,023,914 of NC_057796.1, forward strand.
AAATTTTCTACTGTCCTACAAACCTCTGCACTTGGAGGCCCAACAACGTCTACAAGAAGAAGGTTGCGTAGTAGACATCACTAAGATAGAAGATATCGATGTTACCATTAAGCTTGCCAATAGAGATACTATTTCACCGATTGGGATTGTTAGAGATGTTGAAGTCTTGTGTGGGAAGGTTAAATATCCTGCTGATTTTCTCGTTCTTGGTTCCCCACAAGATAGCTTTTGTCCCATTATATTTGGTAGACCCTTCTTGAACACTATTAATGCTAGGATAGACTACGAAAAGGATGTTTTTACTATTGGTTTGGGTGATATGTCTCATGAGTTTAATTTTTCTAAATTTCGTAGACAACCCCATGATGAGGAATTGCCTAGCAAGGATGAAATTATTGGTCTTGCTTCTATTGCCGTGCCTCCTAATGACCCCTTAGAATAATATTTGCTTGATCGTGAAAATGATATGTTTATGAATGAAAGAAGGGAAATAGATGAAGTATTCTTTAAACAGGGACCCATTCTGAAACACAACTTGCCTGTTGAAATACTAGGGGATCCTCCTCCACCCAAGGGTGATCCCGTGTTTGAGCTTAAACCTTTGCCTGATACTCTTAAATATGCTTATCTTGATGAAAAGAAGATATATCCTATTATTAGTGCTAACCTTTCAGAGAAGGAGGAAGGGAAATTATTGAAAACTCTGAAGAAGCACCGTGCTGCTATTAGATATACTCTTGATGATCTTAAGGGCATTAGTCCCACTCTATGTCAACACAAAATAAATTTTGAGAAAGATGTCAAACCAGTTATTGATCACCAACGACGGCTAAATCCTAAGATGAAGGAAGTGGTAAGAAAGGAAATATTAAAGCTCCTTGAGGCAGGTATAATTTATCCTGTTGCTGATAGCCAGTGGGTAAGTCCTGTCCATTGTGTCCCTAAGAAGGGAGGTATTACTGTCGTTCCTAATGATAAAGATGAATTGATCCCACAAAGAATTATTACATGTTATAGGATGGTAATTAATTTCTGCAAATTAAATAAAGCTACTAAAAAAAGATCATTACCCTTTGCCTTTTATTGATCAAATGCTAGAACGATTATCCAAACATACACATTTTTGCTTTCTAGATGGTTACTCTGGTTTCTCTCAAATACCTGTGTCAGCTGAGGATCAAGAAAAGACCACTTTTACTTGCCCTTTCGGTACATTTGCTTATAGACGTATGCCTTTTGGTTTATGTAATGCACCTGCTACCTTTCAAAGATGCATGATGGCTATATTCTCTGGCTTTTGTGAAAAGATTTGTGAGGTTTTCATGGACGATTTCTCCATTTATGGATCCTCTTTTGATGATTGCTTGAGCAACCTTGATCGAGTTTTGCAGAGATGTGAAGAAACTAATCTTGGCTTGAATTGGTAGAAGTGCCACTTTATGGTTAATGAAGGCATTGTCTTGGGGCATAAAATTTCTGAAAGAGGTATTGAAGTTGATAAAGCTAAAGTTTATGCTATTGAAAAGATGCCGTGTCCTAAGGACATCAAAGGTATAAGAAGTTTTCTGGGTCATGCCGGGTTTTATAGGAGGTTCATTAAGGACTTCTCAAAAATTTCTCGGCCTCTGACTAATCTATTACAAAAAGATATACCTTTTGTCTTTGATGATGATTGTGTAGAAGCATTTGAAATACTTAAGAAAGCATTAATTTCTGCACCTATTGTTCAGCCACCTGATTGGAATTTACCCTTTGAAATTATGTGTGATGCTAGTGATTATGCTGTAGGTGCTGTTCTAGGACAAAGAGTTGATAGGAAATTAAATGTTATTCAATATGCTAGTAAAACTCTAGACAATGCCCAGAGAAATTATGCTACTACTGAAAAAGAATTTTTAGCAGTTGTTTTTGCTTGTGATAAGTTTAGACCTTATATTGTTGATTCTAAAGTAACTATTCACAGTGATCATGCTACTATTAAATATCTTATGGAAAAGAAGGATGCTAAACCTAGACTTATTAGATGGGTTCTCTTGCTACAAGAATTTGATTTGCATATTATTGATAGAAAGGGAGCTGAGAACCCCGTTGCAGACAACTTGTCTAGGTTAGAGAATGTTCTTGATGACCCACTACCTATTGATGATAGCTTTCCTAATGAACAATTAGCTGTCATAAATGCTTCTCGTACTGCTCCATGGTATGCTGATTATGCTAATTACATTGTTGCTAAATTTATGCCACCTAGTTTCACATACCAGCAAAAGAAAAAGTTTTTCTATGATTTAAGACATTACTTCTAGGATGACCCACATCTTTATAAAGAAGGAGTAGATGGTGTTATTAGACGTTGTGTACCTGGGCATGAACAGGAACAGATCCTACGCAAGTGTCACTCCGAGGCTTATGGAGGGCACCACGCTGGAGATAGAACTGCACATAAGGTATTGCAATCCGGTTTTTATTGGCCTACTCTCTTCAAGGATGCCCGTAAGTTTGTCTTATAAGAGATGAATGTCAAAGAATTGGTAATATTAGTAGACGCCAGGAAATGCCTATGAATTATTCACTTGTTATTGAACCATTTGATGTTTGGGGCTTTGATTATATGGGACCGTTTCCTTCCTCTAATGGGTATACACATATTTTAGTTGCTGTTGATTACGTTACTAAGTGGGTAGAAGCTATTCCAACTAGTAGTGCTGATCATAACACTTCTATTAAGATGCTTAAAGAAGTTATTTTTTCGAGGTTTGGAGTCCCTAGATATTTGATGACCGATGGTGGTTCACATTTTATTCATGGTGTTTTTCATAAAATGCTTGCGAAGTATGATGTTGATCATAGAATTGCATCTCCTTATCACCCACAGTCTAGTGGTCAAGTGGAATTGAGCAATAGAGAGCTCAAATTAATTTTGCAAAAGACTGTTAATAGATCTAGAAAGAAGTGGTCCAAGAAACTTGATGATGCATTATGGGCCTATAGAACTGCATATAAAAACCCTATGGGTATGTCTCCATATAAAATGGTTTATGGAAAAGCATGTCACTTACCTCTCAAACTAGAACATAAGGCATATTGGGCCATTAAAGAGCTTAACTATGATTTCAAACTTGCCGGTGAGAAGAGGTTATTTGACATTAGCTCCCTTGATGAATGGAGAACCCAAGCCTATGAGAATGCCAAACTGTTTAAAGAAAAGTTTAAAAGATGGCATGACAAAAAGATACAAAAGCGTGAGTTTAATGTAGGTGATTATGTATTGCTATACAACTCTCGTTTAAGATTTTTTGTAGGAAAACTTCTCTCTAAATGGGAAGGTCCTTACGTTATGGAGGAGGTCTATCGTTCCGGTGCCATAAAAATCAACAACTTCGAAGGCACAAATCCGAAGGTGGTAAACGGTCAAAGAATCAAACATTATATCTCAGGTAATCCCATAAATGTTGAAACCAATATTATTGAAACCGTAACCCCAGAGGAATACATAAGAGACACTTTGCAGAACGTTTCAGACTCCGAAAAGGAATAGGTATGTGGTACGGTAAGTAAACCGACTCCAAAAAAGTCCTAATGGCAATTTTTCTTCGTTTTGGAATATAAAAAAATAGGAAAATAAGAAGCAGTCCGGGAAGGGCACGAGGCCTCCACGAGGGTGGGAGGCGCGCCCTACTCCCTGGGCGTGCCCCCTGCCTCGTGGGCACCTCGTGTGCTCTCCGGACTCCGTTTTCTTGCACGATACTTCTTTTGGTCGGTAAAAATTCATTATATAATCTCCCGAAGGTTTTGACCACCGTATCACGGAATTATCCTCTGTTCTTGTTTCAAGCTGTTTTCTGTCAAGGTTGTCAGGGCCAGGCATCATGTCGTCCCCCTCCTCCAACAATGGTGACAACGATGCTTGGCTAATGAAGATAGAGCTGAAGAGAGAAGAACCCGGGGAGATCAACGGTGGGATCAAGAAGGCCATGGAGGATCAAGCTCCAGCAGTAGAAGAAGAAGACATCCTTCCACCTCATCAACATCTTCTTACCCCAACTGAGATTGAAGCTTTCAAGATGATTAAGTTAGCTCGTATACAAAACAAGTATCTCACACGTGAAAATATTTTGTTGAAGGAGCATATCGTCGCACTCAAGGGCATTATCCGCAAGTTGGAGGATCTCTTACGCTCGATGTGCTACTATCCATCATCGTCACCATCTTCTTCACCATCAAAGGAGATATAATCATATGGGTATGGGCACTCCCCTTGGCAACTGCCAAGCTTGGGGGAGGTGCCCCGGTATCGTATCACCATCACACTCCTATCTTTACCGTTTTTCTTAGTTTGTTCCTTTTAGTAATATCTTGATCTAGTAGAATAAAGTTTTGGGTATGATCTAGTTGTGAGTTTTGCTTTATGATCCTTCTATGTAATCGAGTCCGTGAGCTATATATAATAAAGATTAGTGTTGAGTCAAGGGCTTGATTATCTTGCTATTATCTTGAGGGAATAAAAGAAAAATAAAGAATAAAAAGAAATAAAAGAGATCATATTGATCTTATGGAGAGTAATGACTTCAGATATAAAGAGTATGATAAATAAAAGTTGTTGAGAGTTGACAAACATAGTTTTGGTCATCGTTGCAATTAATAGGAAGTAATAAAGAAAGAGAGGTTTCACATATAAATACACTATCTTGGACATCTTTTATGATTGTGAGCACTCATTAAAATATGACATGTTAAAGAGTTGATGTTGGACAAGGAAGACAACGTAATGGGTTATGTTTTCTTATATCCGAAATAAAGTATACTGTCATGGATCATCCAACATGTTGAGCTTGCCTTTCTCCCTCATGCTAGCCAAATTCTTTGCACCAAGTAGAGATACTACTTGTGCTTCCGAATACCCTCAAAACCAATTTTCCCATGAGTGTCCACCATATCTACCTATGGATTGAGTAAGATCCTTCAAGTAAGTTGTCAACGGTGCAAGCAATAAAAATTGCTCTATAAATATGTATGATTTATTAGTGTGGAGAAAATAAGCTTTATACGATCTTGTGATGTGGAAGAAATAAAAGCGACGGACTGCATAATAAAGGTCCATATCACAAGTGGCAATATAAAGTGACGTTCTTTTACATTAAGATTTCGTGCATCCAACCACAAAAACGCATGACAACCTCTGCTTCCCTCTGCGAAGGGCCTATCTTTTACTTTTGTCTTATCCTTTATGCAAGAGTCATGGTGATCTTCACCTTTCCTTTTTACATTTTATCCTTTGGCAAGCACATTGTGTTGGAAAGATCCTGATATATATATATATATATATATATATATATATATATATATATATATATATATATATATATATATATATATATAATTGGATGTAAGTTGGCATGAATTATTATTGTGGACATTACCCTTGAGGTAAAAGGTTGGGAGGCGAAACTATAAGCCCCTATCTTTCTCTGTGTCCGATTAAAGCTCCATACCCATAAGTATTGCGTGAGTGTTAGCAATTGTGAAAGACTAAATGATAGTTGAGTATGTGGACTTGCTAAAAAGCTCTTATATTGATTCTTTCCGATGTTATGATAAATTGCAGTTGCTTCAATGACTGAGATTATAGTTCGTTAGTTCTCAATGAAGTTTCTGATTCATACTTTACATTGTGAATAGATTATTACTTGAGCATAAGAAATCATATGACAATATATATATGTTGATTTTATAAGAATGATCATGATGCCCTCATGTCCGTATTTTATTTTATCGACACCGCTATCTCTAAACATGTGGACATATTTATCGCTATCGGCTTCCGCTTGAGGACAAGCGAGGTCTAAGCTTGGGGGAGTTGATACGTCCATTTTGCATCATGCTTTTATGTCGATATTTATTGCATTATGGGCTGTTATTACACATTATATCACAATACTTATGCCTATTCTCTCTTATTTTACAAGGTTTACATGAAGAGGGAGAATGCCGACAGCTGGAATTCTGGGCTACAAAAGGAGCAAATATTAGAGACATATTCTGCGCAACTCCAAAAGTCCTGAAACTTCACGGAAGTCATTTCTGGAAATAATAAAATATACTGAGCAAAGAAAATACCAGAGGGGGCCCACACCCTAGCCACGAGGGTGGGGGCGCGCCCTACCCCCTGGGCGCGCCCCCCTTCCTGGTGGGCCCCCTGGCGGGCCTCCGGTGCCCATCCTCTGCTATATGAAGTCTTTCGTCCGAGAAAAAAATCATAAGCAAGCTTTCAGGAAGAAACTCCGCCGCCACGAGGCAGAACCTTGGCGGAACCAATCTAGGGCTCCGGTGGAGCTGTTCTGCTGGGAAAACTTCTCTCCGGGAGGGGGAAATCATCGCCATCGTCATCACCAACGATCCTCTCGTCTGGAGGGGGTCAATCTCCATCAACATCTTCACCAGCACCATCTTCTCTCAAACCCTAGTTCATCTCTTGTATCCAATCTTTGTCCCAAAGCCTCAGATTGGTACCTGTAGGTTGCTAGTAGTGTTGATTACTCCTTGTAGTTGATGCTAGTTGGTTTACTTGGTGGAAGATCATATGTTCAGATCCATTATGCATATTAATACCCCTCTGATTATGAACATGAATATGATTTGTGAGTAGTTACGTTTGTTCCTGAGGAGATGGGAGAAGTCTTGCTATTAGTAGTCATGTGAATTTGGTATTCGTTTGATATTTTGATGAGATGTATGTTGTCTTTCCTCTACTGGTGTTATGTGAACGTCGACTACATGACACTTCACCATTGCTTGGGCCTAGAGGAAGGCATTGGGAAGTAATAAGTAGATGATTGGTTGCTAGAGTGACAGAAGCTTAAACCCTAATTTATGCGTTGCTTCGTAAGGGGTTGATTTGGATCCATATGTTTCATGCTATGGTTAGGTTTACCTTAATACTTCTTTTGTAGTTGCGGATGCTTGCAATAGGGGTTAATCATAAGTGGGATGCTTGTCCAAGTAAGGACATCACCCAAGCACCGGTCCACCCACATATCAAATTATCAAAGTACCGAACGCGAATCATATGAGCGTGATGAAAACTAGCTTGACGATAATTCCCATGTATCCTCGGGAGCGCTTTTCTCTATATAAGAGTTTGTCCAGGCTTGTTCTTTACTACAAAAAGGATTGGGCCATCTTGCTGCACTTTATTTACACTTGTTACTTGCTACCCGTTACAAATTACCTTATCACAAAACTATCTGTTACCTATAATTTCAGTGATTGCACAGAATACCTTGCTGAAAGCCGCTTGTCATTTGCTTCTGCTCCTCGTTGGGTTCGACACTCTTACTTATCGAAAGGACTACGATAGATCCCCTATACTTGTGGATCATCACATGCCTTGCCGGCAAGGCTTGTACAAAAGGTGGTTTGCCGGGAGGCCCGGCAACCGCGCCTTATGGGTAAAACTTGCGAAGATGTTCGATGTTCCAGGAATTGCTCACTGGGACAACATCTTTGGTCTCCAGGCGGACTGCGCCGTGCCTGGTGACTTGTATTACCCGATAAGGGCCTTCCCACTTTGACGTCAACTTGTTGGAATTCTTGGCCGACTGAACGCGCCGAAGAACAAGGTCGCCTTCCTCAAAGCTTCGGGCATGAACCTTGCGGCTATGATAGCAGCACAAGGCTTGCTGGTAGCATGCTGCTCTGACAGCCGCTCGAAGACGATCTTCCTCAAGGAGCGTTGCATCATCTTGCCGCAATTGCTCTTGCTCAAGCTCGTCGTAAGCGAGCACTCGAGGTGACCCGTATATGAGTTCCGTGGGGAGAACTGCTTCTGCCCCATATAATAGGGCAAAGGGTGTTTGGCCGGTGGCTCGATTTGGCGTCGTCCTGATCGACCAAAGAACCGCCGGCAACTCATCAATCCAGCGCCTTCCGCTCTTGTGCAGCCTGGCAAAAGTCTTCGTCCTCAGGCCTCGCAACACTTCAGCATTTGCCCTCTCCGCCTGGCCGTTGCTCCGGGGGTGTGCCACGGAAGCAAAACAGACCTTGCTGCCGACGTCTTGGATGTATTGCATGAAGGTGTGTCTTGTGAACTGCGTGCTGTTGTCGGTGATGACTCTGTTTGGTACACCAAAACGGCAAACTAGCCCCTTGAAGAACTTGACGGCTGATTGTGCTGTAACCTTCCTCACTGCCTCCACCTCCGGCCACTTTGTGAACTTGTTGATTGCAACGTACAAGTACTCAAAGCCCCTAACAACGCGAGGGAAAGGGCCCAGTATGTCGAGCCCCCAGACAGAAAACGGCCAGGAGAGAGGGATTGTTTGAAGGGCTTGAGCTGGTTGATGAGGCTTCTTCGAATGGAACTGGCACGCTTCACACCTGGTTACTAGTGCCGTCGCATCCTGGAGGGCGGTGGGCCAGAAGAAGCCTTGCTGGAATGCCTTGCCGGCAAGGGCCCTCGACCCTATGTGGGAGCCACATATGCCTCCATGTATCTCTGCCAACAGCTCCAGCCCTTCCTCCCGGGGGATGCACTTCAATTTCACACCGTTCGGTCTTTTTCTGTACAGGACGTCATCGACGAACTGGTACAAGGCGGACCGACGGGCTACTTTTTCTGCTTCTTCCTGCTCCTCAGGAAGTTCCCCTGTCTGGAGGAAACGGACGGTATGTTGTGCCCATGTCGGAGCCCGGGGCTCGACGGCAAGGGCCAAAGGCATCTCTTCTGCCATGGGGGCGACCGTCTCTACGGCCAGGGCTTGGCACCCTGCCGGAGCCAGCTGCCCTCGGCAGGCTCAGAATCCGCGGCAACACCCTTGCCGGTGGCCCCTGGGGGCTCAGTGGGAAAGTACTTGCCGGGGCCTGATTTCCTCCGCTTGTTCGGTTGCGCTGATGGTTCGACGGATGGTTGAGTTAACCGAAGCAGGAAGGTACCTGGTTCCACAGGTAGCTTGAATGCAGCATGCTTTGACAGGTAATCAGCGATGTCGTTCTCCGCTCGGGGAACGTGCTCCGCTTGTATACCGTCGAAGCACTCCTCCAGCTTCCTCACCTCATCTATGTAGGCCTCCATCAACGGGCTCTGATAATCTTTGTTGACTTGTCTGACGACAAGCTGTGAATCACCCCTGACGATGAGCTTCTTAACCCCGAGGTCTGCCGCGATCCTGAGACCGGCAAGCAGCCCCTCGTACTCAGTAGTGTTGTTTGTGGACATCTCCCTGGGAAAGTGCATCTGGATCACATACTTGAGGTGCTCTCCGGTGGGTGCGACAAGCAGCACACCGGCACCGGCGCCTTGCAGCGAGAAAGCCCCATCAAAGTACATGATCTAGTCGCGACTTGCTTCCTTGCCGGGGAGAGCGGTCTCCTGGATTTCTTCGTCGGGCGTTGAGTTCCACTCTGCAATGAACTCCGCCAAGACTCTGCTCTGGATTGTTGAAGTACTTTCAAACTTCAACCCAAAGCTTGACAACTCGAAGGCCCACTCCACAATTCTTCCGGTTGCGTCTGGGTTGTGCAGTATCCGTTGCAACGGGAGGCGGGTGACGACAGTGATCTCGTGGGCTTGGAAGTAATGACGCAGCTTCCTCGAGGCCATAAGGTGGCCGAAGAGCAATTTCTGCACACCAGGGTACCTTGACCTAGCCCCTTGCAAGAGGGAGCTGACAAAGTAAACCGGGTGCTGCATCATCTTCTTCTTCTGTACCACTTCATTTGGCCGCGGGGCCCTGTCCCGATGGCGTCAGATTTTGCCGGGGGCCTTGCCTTGCCGGTACCAGGCCCTGCCGGGGGAATTTCTAACGCGCCATCCGCCGGTCCTCCGTTGCCACTGCCTCTTCGCCGACCTCCCTCTACGCCACCAGCGCAGCGCTGACCACTTGATTCGTCGCCGCTAGATACAGCAGCAATGGCTCTTGCGGTCTAGGCTCCACCAGTACTGGTGTAGAAGAGAAGTATTTCTTCAGATCCTGCAGTGCTACTTCGGCCTCCGGGGTCCACTCCATAGGGCCCGCCTTTTTCAAAATCTTGAAAAAAGGAAGGGCGCGCTCGGCGGACTTGGAGATGAATCGGCTCATGGCGGCAACGCAGCCAGTGAGCCGACGCACATCCTTGATCCGCTTGGGCGCCTCAATCTGCTCGATAGCCTTGATCTTGTCTGGGTTTGCCTTGATCCCACGCTGCAACACAAAGAACCTGAGAAGTTTTCCGGACGGAACGCCGAAGACACACTTCTCAGGGTTCAGCTTGAGGTTGATCTTGCGCAGGTTGGCAAACGTCTTTTCTAAGTCTTGTACAAGAGTTGCCTTGTCCTTGGTTTTGACCACTATGTCATCCATGTATGCTTCCATATTTCTATGTAGCTGGGGTTCAAAACCAATTTGGACCACTTTTGCAAACATTGATCCAGCACTCTTCAACCCGAAAGGCATCCATAAAAAGCAATACGTACCACATGGGGTGATGAATGCCGTCTTCTCTTCATCTTGTCTTATCATGAAGATCTGGTGGTAGCCCGAGTAGGCGTCGAGGAATGATAACAGATCACACCGGGCCGTGGAGTCAAGAATCTGGTCGATGCGCGGCAATGGGAAGGGGTCCTTAGGACAAGCCTTATTGATATCTGTGTAGTCAATACACAGCCTCCACTTCCCATTTGCCTTGCGCACCACCACCGGATTGGCCAACCACGTCGGATGGAGCACTCCCCTCACCAAGTCTGCCGCTTCCAACTTCCTGATCTCTTCCGTGATAAACTCTTGCCTTTCCAGAGCCTGCTTCCTGACCTTCTGCTTGACGGGCCGCGCATGAGGACAGACAGCTAGGTGGTGCTCAATCACCTGCCTGGGAACACCGGGGATGTCGGATGCTTGCCATGAAAACACATCGACATTCGCCCGCAGGAAGGTGACGAGCGCGCCTTCCTATTTGCCGTCGAGGGTGGAGCTTATGGTGAAAGCCCCTCCCATGCCATCCTCCCTAACAGACACCTTCTTCGTCTGTGGTGGCGCAGCTCTGGATTTCTTGCTCTTGCCGGTGGAGCTCTCTGGCACGTCCTCGACAGTAGCATAACACTCCGAAGAGGTGCGCTTGCCGGAGTGGGTGCGAGGGGTCTTGCCGGGCTTATTCTTCCCTCCCGGGGCTTCAGCGGTAGGAGCAAGTGCCTTGGCGACAATTGCTGCAACTGCTTCCCGGTACAGTAGGTCGGCGCAGATCAGTGCATCCTTCTTGTCGCAGGGGACGGTGATGATGGTCATCGGCCCAGGCATCTTCAGCGTGTTGTAGGCGTAATGTGACGCCGCCATGGACTTGGCTAGTGCCGGGCGGCCGAGGATCCCGTTGTAGGGCAAGGGGATCTTGGCTACGTCGAAGACAATCCTCTTCGTCTTGTGGTTCAACTCGCCACCAAACGTCATAGGCAATGTGACCTTCCCCTTCGGCTGGCTTCTTCCCGGGTTGACCCATTGAAACGTGTCCGTCTCCTCGAGGTCTCCATCGGGAATTTGTAGCCTCTTGATCACAATGGGCGAGATCAAGTTCAGACCGGCCCCGCCGTCAACCAGCATCTTGTTCACCTTAAGGTTGCGTATCGTTGGTGAGACCAACAACGGCAAACACCCGACCGCAGTGGTGCGATAAGGTTGGTCCTCGGCGTCAAAGATGATGGGTGTGCTGGACCACTTCAGCGGCTTCTGAGCGTCGAACGATGGCTTCGCTGCTGTGATCTCGCGCGCCCACTGCTTGAGCTAGCGGTGAGAAGTGTGCAGCGAGGCGCCACCATTGACGCACATGGCCTCCGTAGCCTTCTGAAACTTTTGCTCGCCGGACTCGTCGTCCTCGTCATGATCATCATCTTCTTGCTTCTTGTCACGGCCCCGAGCGGGCCTCTCTTGCTGGCTATCCTTGCCGCGGGGGCCTCCTTGTCCACCATGCTTCTTGCCGGATCCTTCGGCACCGTCTTGACCCTTCTCCTTGTCCCGCCTCTCATACTCGGCCTTTTGCTTTTCGGCAAGCAGCTCGACCTGTCGGAAGTTCTGGAGGTCATGGCCCTTGGTGCGGTGGATCTTGCAATACTGCTTGTCGGAGCCCCCCGTCTTGTCGGCAGCCGCCAAGGCCCGGCAAGCGGCGCACCCGGCAATCTCCTTGCCGGGGTCGTCTGCCTTGGCCTTCTTGGCGGCGCCGGTGTCGTCGGATCCCTCAACGGCAAGCACGGTCTTGCCCTTGCATTTCCTGTTGCGACGCTGGCCTTTCTTCGTCAGGGCGGCGGTGTCTTCATCAGAAGAGTCGGTTTCCACGCCGGCGTCCTCGCCGGGGTACTTCCTTCCCTCTGCAGCCCGGGCGCACCTATCGGCCAGAACATAAAGTTCGGCCACATCCCTAACCTTGTTCATCGCCAGCTCTTCGCGCATCTTGTGATTGAGCACGTTCTGATGGAACGCACTAATCACGGCGGCGGGATGAACATCGGGGATGTTGTACTGCACCCGGCTGAACCTTTGTATGTACTTGCGCAGGGTTTCCCCTTCCTTCTGGGGAATGATATGCAAATCAATGGCCTGGCCATGAGCTTGTTGGCCTCCGGTGAAGGCACCAACGAAATCATGACACAGATCTGACCAGGAAGAAATGGAATCAGCCGACAAGTGCATCAACCAAGACATGATGTTGGGCTTCAGTGCCAACGGGAAGTAATTGGCAAGCACCTTGTCGTCGCGAGCTCCGGCAGCTTGCATCGCGATGGTGTAGATGCTGAGGAACTCTGACGGATGCAGGGCCGGTCCTGAGATTTTAGGGGCCCGGGGCAAGACAACAGAAGGGGGCCCTAAAGCCACATAAACAGAGTAATTTTTTCTATTTCAGTTGCAAATAAATAGTCGATACACTATAGTTTGTTGCCTTGTCATCTCAATTATTCAAAAACTTTGGGGTCATAAACATTCACAGTAAAAGTTGTCGCTCTTGTCAATAAACACCTTTATTACTAGGTGAATAAGTAACAGTTTGGTGCTTACTCAATATATTATCATCCTAAGAATTTTAGTTAGGTTGTTCCTCAGCAGTAACTAAAGCTAGTCCCTCTGAATTCCGAGCAGTAGAAGTATTCGTGTCTGCTATAACAAAACGTCTATGCTCCTTTTGAGGACTCCGTGAACTCACATGCCTGTTTTTATTCTCATTACCAGATGGATACTAGCAATCTTACTGATTACTAGCACACAAACATATGATAGTACAAGAAATTAAAAACACTGCTAATTAAAAATTGCAAAATATTGCTGATGCTTACCAGTCACGAAGAGTTCCTCTTTCTAATCCCAGACAAAACAAGAAATCAGAGTTTGAGAATGTGATATGTATGAGAATGACCTTCGCAATTGAATGAACGATACTATAAAAAGAGAGGATTTGCGTTGAAGAAGAGGTTGATGAGAATTTGGAAACTTGCAATACCTTCTTCCACTAATCGCGCCCTGCAGCCGGAAACCATAATTAGACGGCCTCGTACATATCTCTGAGGCGTTGTCAACCTTGACAAGGCTGAGTCTCGGGCTGATTTGTTGCCAATGGGGAAGATATGGAATAAAGGCAAGAATATTGCGCGTGCGACAACCCGAGAAGTAATCGCTGTAACCTTTTTCCCTTTCCTAAGAATCGATCGATCTGTTACATTACGCACACACAAGGAACCAGGCCATCAGGGGGCCCCTTCCTACGCGGGGGCCCGGGGCGGCCGCCCCCTCTGCCCTCCCTCAGGGCCGGCCCTGGACAGATGGGTCTTGCCGTTGTACTTCTCGCTGACGTCGGGCTTGAACGTGCGGTGGGACGGCCACTGGAACTGCCGTAGCTCACAGGTAAAGGATGGGCAACCCACCTCGTAAGGTAGGCTGGTGCAGCCCCCAGTGCTGGCTAGTCCATAGCGGGTCCCGCCCGCTGATCCGACTGGTGGCGTGTATCGCGTCGGCGCTCGATGGTGGTTCGAGCGTCTTCATGGGCTCGTTCCCGAAGAACTTGGCGCTGGTCGCAGTGGGTCCATGGGTCGGACGACGCTATGGAAATTTTATCACATGCATCGTCACGACAGACCGGCACCGGCGGCAACTGGTGCGGGGGAGGAGAGTGTACTGTGGCTGCAGCTCCCCCGGTCCTCCCACCGCTGGCATGTGGCAGCTTGACGGAGCGCCGGCCCGAGGGCCCCGCCGGTCGCGGATCATCTTTATCGGCAATGGCGACGAGGCTCCGGATGGCGGCTCTCCACTCATCGAGCTTCTCCGCAGCAGGTGGGAAGTCGAGGAGCAGCTACGCGCGCGCCAAAGCCTCTGCTGGCGTGGGTGGTGGCGAAAGCTGCGTGGACCATGGCGCGCTTCGACTTCTAACCACGTTAGAAGGAGCTCTATCATGGCCCAGCGGCTGCGTGCCATTTTCGCCAGCACTTCGGCGGGCATGCTGGCCTCCTTCTTCCCGCAGATGATGCACAGGGCTCTTCCCACGGCGGTGCACAGGGTCACCGGCGTGGTGACACTGCTCGTCGCGCACACCATGGGAAGAGCGCGATGCGGGCGCCGTGGTGGGCGTCATGTAGGTCGTCACACCGCCCGTGGGTGGCACGGCGGCGACCCCGGAGGGCCCCACGCCGCCTGCGGTGGGCCCAGCTCCGTCTTTGGATTTTGTGGCATGCGGCCCGCCGTCTTGCGCATGAACGACGCCGCTCACCAGGCTCTAGCTGTCAGAGCGATGTTGGTGCTCGCGGGCCGCGCCTCGGGTCCTGTCCACGACCGGCCCGCTACTCGCCCTCACCGGTACGGGCCGTCTGGCTCCCGACGAACCGACCGCCGTGGCCGCCTTCTTCTTGGGAGCCATGGCGACGAAGAACTGCTAGACCAGATTCTCACAACTGCGCTCCCCTACCTGGCGCGCCAAAGATGTCGGTGAGAACGACACCTATGGGATCACTGGGATCCCTTCTACGGTCGGCGGGCGCGGGGTCGTGAGAAGAGCAGGTTTAGGAGCTAGCACACGGATCGTTTACCCAGGTTCGGGCCGCGAGGATGCGTAAAACCCTAGTCCTGCTTTGGTGGATGTATTTCAGAGTGTCCTTGAGCTCTTCAACTAGCTACGATGGCTGCGTAGTTTCCAAGAGCCGAATCCCCCTCCTGGTTGCCTCGGGCCTCCTTTTATAGAAAAAAGGGGTTGCCACAGTGGCACACATGAGGTGGAAAGGCCTACAGTGTGCGAGCTTATCGCACGGCATTACGGGACAAAGTGACTTAAATGCGCTACTTAGGTGTCCATCAGCTTTATCGGGGACGGGAACGAGGCCCGTCCCGTCCGTCGCCGCTCCGCCTCGCCTCGACACGCGCCCAGGCCAGCGGCGCATGCAGCGCCATGTAGGCAGGCAGGCTGCTGAGGTGGCACGGTGGCAGGACCTTCACGAAGATCTGCATGCCTCTACGCAGGCGCTTGCTGAGTTGGCCTGGAAGCCGCATGTTGCCACGCAGGCGCCTGCCCAGCTAGTTGGGCTGGCAGCTGCATGCGAACGGCGGCGGAGTCTTGGCTGGCGCGGGCCTGGCAGTGGCCCTGCTGACGCCTTCGACAAGGGTCTTGCCGGGGGCCCGGCAAGGGTCTAGCCGCGGCGTCGTAGTTGTCCCCGGCAAGGCGCTTGCCGGGGGTCTTGGATTCCGTCGGCTGGGATCCCGCCGAGGGTCACCGTCTTCTGCCCCTCATCTGACCTCACATGTTTATGATCTTGACGAAGATCTGCATGCCACCATGGGGTGCCTCCCGAGCCCTGGTTCCAATGTAGTTGTCGACGACGTTAGGAACCTTTGGGCTCAAGGGCTGCTTGCTTAGCTGGTGTTGGGCAAGTTGCCCCGGCAAGGCTCTTGCCGGGGCCGCGGAGGCCGCCCCGGCAAGGCTCTTGCCGGGGGGGATCCACCTCGCCCCTTCGCTCTCCTGCGTTTCTGGTCTTGGCGTTGCCTCCGGTCGCCTTGTGGCTTTGGCTTCTCTCCGGCTACCCTCCTTTGCCCTGCTAAGTGTGGCCGCGGCATGTGGCTCTGACTGCCCGTGCACAAGTAAAGGGTCAAAACGAGAGCCCCTACTTTTGTACACCGACAGCGCGCTGCTGGAGTGGCGCGCACGCTGCATTTTAGCGCGGCTGCTGGAGGCAGCACTGCCCGCCGCGCCAAACTAGATGCTGGGCGCGCAGCAAAGTAATTTTTAGGGCGCGGTACGTTGGTCGGCTGTTGGAGATGCTCTTATCTCTGTCGAATCCGATATCATAAACTGCAGATACTCATAAACAGCTAGGACAGGTAAGCAATGAACCAGATATATGCAGTTGAGCAGAGTACTTGCATGTTACAAGTTGAATAGTGCATATGCTTCTTCTGTTCTTTTCTGTTTGAAAACTGCATATGCTTCTTCTTTTATTTTCTTTTTGAAAAACCGATGATGCAAATTTAACCAATTAAGGTATTATTGGAATCGAACGTATATTCTGCAACAGTGAGAAGGGGATTTTTCCCTTGATGTATGATGCTCTACAAACCAAAATTTGGCGGTTCGATTCTGAAGTCACGATTATGAACTTCCGATGAAATTAGCAGTCTGATTCTACAAATGCCTGCACCATAGCAATTCGCTACCCACAAATGACAATGAAATGCAATTGCAATGCTATGCTAAAAGGATGAAAAAATTGGAAGGAACAAACTCAAATATATATATATATACCTCGCCTTTCACAGCAACAATCTCCAGCTCGTCCGACGACGACGCGCTCCTCGCCTTGGCGCCTGCAACGGCAGCCAACTTATCAGGGTCACCGTCCAGGACGACGCAGTCGTCGTCGTCGTCGTCGCCATCCTTGCCATTCTTTGTCTTTTGCGGTACTGGCACCGGCGAGTCCCCGAGCTTGGTGACCCACCCGAGGGGGCCACGCGAGGAGGCCCACTCACCGGAGCCCTCCTCGTCCTTGCCGACGCGAACGCCGCCGGGCTTCCTCCGCGGTACCAGAACCGACGAGCTGTCAATCCACGCGATCCACCCGAGGGTGCCGCACGAGAGAACCCACTCCCCAGAGCTGATCACCTCCTCCTCCTCCTCGTCGGAGCTCATCACCTCCTCCTCCTCGTCGGAGCTGATCACCACCACGTCGCGTGGCGCCGGCGCCATCTTCCGCGAGCGTGAACACCCCACAACAACCCCCGGCCCCCGAGGAGCGTAGTAATGCTGCCTGCGGCGGCAGTATATCGGGTCGATCGTCCGTTTTCCGCCGCTGCGCCGCCTGTGGGTTTTGGGAGGGAGGGGGTGGGGGACTCAAGGAAGGCAGCGCGGTATCCGTTGGGTGATCGCGCAAAAGGTGGGGCTGGCAGTTTGTTCGGGAGGCGATTTGCTTCGGCTTTTTGAAATTTAGAATTTTGTACAGTACCTTGGCGTCCATCCGTCGATATCTGTGAGTATCTAGCTCTTTTATATATATATATATATATATATATATATATATATATATATATATATATATATAAAGAGCTAGATACTCCGTAGTTAGGCTAACATGAAGGAGCTCCACAAGGAACAAGACCATTTGGTAATTCATCTAAAAAATTCGCTATATATATATATAAAGCTAGATACTCGGTAGTTAGGCTAACATGAAGGAGCTCCACAAGGAACAAGATCATTTGGTAATTCATCTAAAAAAATTCGCCCTTCTCTGATACCAACTTGTAACGCCCACGATGCGGCTATATCTCCCACGTGTCGAGGCACGACTTAGAGGCATAACCGCATTGTAGGTATTGTCGCAAGAAGGGTCATCTTCACACAATCCCATGTAATGAACAAGAATGGGATAACGAGAGTTGGCTTACAATCGCCAGTTCACACAATACATAAATTAATTCATACATCATCCAAAATCCACACATAGACCGACTACGGTCAAATCCAAATGAAAATAAGATAACCCCAAATGCTAGATCCCTGATCGTCCCAACTGGGCTCCACTACTGATCATCAGGAAATGAAACATAGTAACGACCACGTTCCTCGTCGAACTCCCACTTGAGCTCGGTTGCGTCATTTGCACTGGTATCGACGGCACCTGCAACTGTTTTGGTAGAATCTGTGAGTCACGAGGACTCAGCAATCTCAAACCCGCGATATCAAGACTATTTAAGCTTATAGGAAAGGATGGTGTAATGAGGTGGAGCTGCAGCAGGCACTAAGCATATATGGTGGCTAACATACGCAAATAAGAGCGAGAAGAGAAGCAACGCAACGGTCGCGAAGCTAGAAATGATCAAGAAGTGATCCTGAAAAACTACTTACGTTCATGCATAACTCAAACCGTGTTCACTTCCCGGGCTCCGCCGAGAAGAGACCATCACGGCTACACACACGGTAGATGTATTTTAATTAAGTCAAGTGACAAGTTCTCTACAACCGGACATTAACAAATTCCCATCTGCCTCATAACCGCGGGCACGGCTTTCGAAATATAATACCCTGCAGGGGTGTCCAAACTTAACCCATTATAAGCTCTCACGGTCAACGAAGGATAAACCTTCTCCCGAAAAGACCCGATCAGTCTCGGAATCCCGGTTTACAAGACATTTCGACAATGGTAAAACAAGTCCAGCAAAGCCGCCCGATCTGCCGACAAATCCCGATAGGAGCTGCACATATCTCGTTCTCAGGGCACAACAGATGAGACATCCTACGAGTAAAACCAGGCCTCAAGTTCCCCCGAGGTGGCCCCGCAGTCTACTCGGTTCGGACCAGCACTCGAAGGAGCACTGGCCCCGGGGGTTAAAATAAAGATGACCCTCGGGCTCGCGAAAACCCAAGGGAAAAAGGCTTAGGTGGCAAATGGTAAAACCAAGGTTGGGCCTTGCTGGAGGAGTTTTATTCAAGGCGAACTGTCAAGGGGGTCCCATAAATCACCCAATCGCGTAAGGAACGCAAACTCAAGGAACATAATATCGGTATGACGGTAACTAGGGCGGCAAGAGTGGAACAAAAACACCAGGCATAAGGCCGAGCCTTCCACCCTTTACCAAATATATAGATGCATTAATTAAATAAGAGATATTGTGATATTCCAAAAATATCCATGTTCCAACATGGAACCAATTTCACTTCACTACAACTAGCAACGCTATAAGAAGGGCTGAGCAAAAGCGGTAACTTAGCCAAACAACGGTTTGCTAGGAAAGGATGGTTAGAGGCTGGACATGGCAATATGGGAGGCATGATATAGCAAGTGGTAGGTAGCGCAGCATGGCAAATAGAGCGAACAACTAGCAAAGCAAAGATAGAAGTGATTTCGAGGGTATGGTCATCTTGCCTGCAAGGTTCTCAGAGTTGTCGAAAGCTTGATCCTCGTAAGCGTACTCAACAGGTTCCTCGTTCACGAACTCGTCCCCCGGCTCTACCCACATCAAGAACACAAGCAATGGAACCACAATCAATCACAGGAAATGCACAAGCAACATGATGCAATACATGCATGATATGCGGGATATGATATGCGATGCATATGCGTGCTCCGGAAGAAAAAGGATGAACAATGCAGTAACCTGGCAAACCAAGTATGCCACTGGAAAGATGAGATGATTTCGGTCGAAATCGATATAAAGATCACCGGAAACGGATGCACGGTTTGCAAATGGCAAGCAAAACAAGAATGACACGAATCTGCGATTAACAGCATGATAGCACTTAGAATACATCAAGTAACTATGCTACAGCACCCCAACATAGCAACAAAGTATATGGCAGTAATCTAAAGGAGATGCTTGACAAAAGCTAAACACTGAGCTACGGCTAGATCACAATATAACAGGTTCAAACAAGCATGGAAAAAATGCAAAAGATAACAGGTTCACAGACTTGGTGAAATTACTGAACATGGCTGAAATAGCATCAGGTAGCAATGTTCAGAGCAAGAAAAACACATGCCACTGGAACTTATCATAGCAAAAAAAGGCATGGCATGAATCTACTAAATGCATAGAACAAAAGTCCCTTACTGACCATGAGCCAAAAAGGGTCAGAAGATATGATGGCACCCATGTAAACATAGCAAGTTTCGTTACCAGGTTTCAGACTTAGCAGAAAACAGAGCATGGCAGTAACAGAAATTATGAGGGCATCTTGGTGAGCTTGATTCACTCATCACAAAGCAATGCATGACAAAACAAGCATATCTACAGCAAGATGGCATGTTTATAAAGCTAACCATGGCAAGAGCAAATACATTGCATGAAAGGATCAACTACAACAACCTTGGCAAAATTGAATATCATGTTAACAATCTGCCAGGAATATTTTATAGCAAAAGTAGATTAAGATTAAGACATGCTAGGGCACTTCATAATTGCAAACAGGGGCATGTATGGATAGAGTACAACTATATCTACAAAACATCCTTACTGAACATGCCCAAAAGAAGCATGGATCTCTCTGTAGCCACATGGATACATGGCAACAAAATAACAGCAGTCACAGACTTAGCAAAATTCTAAGTCCCTGGAAACAGAAACATCACGAAGCCTAGTTTGCATGCTTGTGCTAGTCACCACATAGATCACAAAAATACATGGCATACACATCTGTAAGGATGGTATGGCATAGATCAAAACACCTGTAGAACTCATGCCCATAAGATGCACACATCAAATGTAGCAAAAATAACAAAACACCAAGTTCTGATAAGTAACGGCAGAAAACATCATATAGCATTCTTGCATCAGAGATTTGGGCATCAAGATGAGCTCAAACTAGCATGGCCCAATGGAACACAATGGAGAGCATCGCGTGACGAACATTTCGATATATCGTGTGCGATGAACAGAGCAATATTATGCAAAAACTTCAGGACTTGTAGAATATTTCGGGGGGGGAGTCAACCTTCGGATCCAGCCCGATCTAGGGTTTGCCGGCGCGGTTGAGCTGGCCGGAGTCGAGGCGCGCGGCGGCCGGAGCTGGAGAGGAGAGGGAGATGGCGGCCGGAGGAGCTCGAGGGAGGAGGCCGCCGGGGTCGGGCCGACCGGATTTGGCGAGGGGACGGCGGGCGCGCGGGCACGGGCGGCGACGAGGTCGAGGCGACGGGGCGGCGAGGTGGTCGGAGCGGCGGGCGGCGGCGGACGGCGGCGCGCAGCGCCCGGGCGGCGGGAGGCGACGGCTCCGGGCCGCGGGGGCCGAGGACGGGCCGAGCGGGCCGGCGGCGCGGGGAACGGCGGCGCGACACGTGTCGCGTCCCGGTTGGCTGCGGGCGGCGGCGGCTTTCGTCCGGCGCCAGGCGGACATGTCCGGCGCGCGGAGGGAGCGGGGCTAGGGTTTCGGGACCCGGATTTTGGACGGGGAGGGTGTTTATATAGGCATAGGGAGCTAGGAGACTCCAAATGGAGTGCGGTTTTCGCCCACACGATCGTGATCGAACGACCGAGAGCATGGAAGGGGCTTAGATGGGTTAATGGGCTGTTTGGAAGGGGGTTTTTCTGCAACACACAAATGGACTTTGCGGTTACCCGGTTAACCGTTGGAGCATCAAACGACCTCCAAATGGAACGAAACTTGACAGGTGGTTTACCGGTGGTATACCAAGGCCACTTGGCAAGACTCGGTCCATTCCGAGAACGTTCAACACCCGCTCACGAAAAGAAACAAGAGGGGTGCGCCGGTGCATGTGGGAGTGCCGGATTGCAAAACGGACAACGGGGAAAATGCTCGGATGCATGAGACGAACACGTATGCAAATGAGATGCACATGATGACATGATATGAGATGCATGACCTGAACAAAATGCAAAACGAAAAACAAAAACCCGACCACGAAGGGAATATCATAACACATAGCCGAAAATGGCAAGAGTTGGAGTTACAAATATGGAAAGTTACATCCGGGGTGTTACAACACTCCACCACTACGAGAGGATCTCGTCCCGAGATCTAGGACTGAAAGAACTCCGGATATTCGGAACGGAGGTGGTCCTCGCGTTCCCAGGTGGCTTCTCGGTCGGAATGGTGCGACCACTTCACTTTCAGGAATTTGATTGACTTGTTGCGAGTCTTGCGCTCAGTTTCTTCAAGAATAGCAACGGGGTGCTCATGATAAGACAGATCTTCTTGGAGGTCAATCTCTTTGAAGTTGATGGTGCGCTCAGGCGTCTTGAAGCACTTGCGAAGCTGTGACACGTGGAACACATCGTGCACGTTCACGAAGTTGGAGGGAAGCTCAAGTTGATAGGCGAGGTCGCCTCTTTTGCCAATGATCTTGAAAGGACCCACGTATCTAGGGGCAAGCTTCCCTTTGATACCGAAGCGACGAGTGCCTTTCATTGGAGAGACGCGGAGGTAGACATGGTCTCCGATCTCGAAAGCCAAGTCACGGTGCTTGCTATCATAGTAACTCTTCTGGCGCGATTGCGCGGCTTTGAGATTTTCACGGATGACTTTACACATTTCTTCAGCCTCTGTGATTAAGTCATTGCCAAGAAGTTGGCGTTCACCAGTCTCTGACCAATTGAGAGGAGTACGGCACTTTCTGCCATATAGAATTTCGAACGGGGCCTTGCCCGAACTCGCTTGGAAGCTGTTGTTGTAGGAGAACTCGGCATATGGAAGACAACCTTCCCACTTCATGCCAAAGGAAATGACACAAGACCTGAGCATATCTTCAAGGATTTGATTGACTCGCTCGACTTGGCCACTAGTTTGAGGATGGAAAGCTGTGCTGAAGCGAATGTTGGTACCCATGGCCTTCTGGAAGGAGTCCCGGAACTTAGAAGTGAAGATGCTTCCACGATCTGAAGAAATCAATTGTGGAATGCCGTGCAAGGAGACAATCCTGGATGTGTATAGTTCTGCCAACTGAGCTGCTGTGATAGATTCTTTGATTGGAAGGAAATGAGCCACTTTTGTAAGCTTGTCGATGACAACAAAGATAGCATCATTTCCGCGCTTGGACTTGGGAAATCCAGTCACGAAGTCCATTTCGATATGATCAAACTTCCATTCTGGGATAGCAAGAGGTTGGAGGAGACCAGCTGGTCGTTGGTGTTCTGCTTTCACCCTTCGACAGACATCACATTTGTTCACGAATTGAGCGATTTCTCGCTTCATTCGAGTCCACCAATACGACTGCTTGAGGTCATGGTACATCTTCGTACTTCCAGGATGAATGGAAAGAAGAGAATTGTGTGCCTCGTTCATAATGACTTTCCTTAGATCACCTTTAGGAACCACAATCCGGTCCTCGAAAAATAAAGTGTCTCTGTCATCAATGTGATAGTACTTGTATTTGGAAAGACCCTTGTCAATACCACGTTTCACCTTCTTCACCATGGTATTCAGGAGTTGTGCCTCACGAATTTGATCTTCCAAAGTAGGAGAGACTATGAGGTTGGCAAGAAAGCCTTGAGGAACAACTTGGAGATTCAGCTTGCGGAAAGCTTCACAAAGATCCGGTTGGACTGGCTTGAGGATTAAGCTGTTGCAATAAGCCTTCCTGCTCAAAGCATTTGCAATGACATTGGCCTTGCCTGGAGTATACTCAATACTCGGATTGTACTCTTGAATCATTTCGACCCATCGAGTCTGCCTGAGGTTGAGGTTGGGCTGAGTGAAGATGTACTTGAGACTCTTGTGATCGGTGAATATGTCCACTTTTCTTCCCAACAAGAGATGTCTCCATGTTATTAATGCATGGAAAACTGCCGCCAACTCAAGATCGTGAGTGGGGTAGTTCTTTTCGTTGGGCTTCAACTAACGAGAGGTATAGGCCACAACTTTCTTCTCTTGCATTAACACAGCACCGAGACCTTGAAGAGAAGCATCACAGAAAACTTCGAATGGCTTGGATTCGTCAGGAGGAGTCAAGACAGGAGCTGTGACGAGTTTCTCTTTGAGAGTGTTGAAAGCAACGTCACACTCAGGAGTCCAGACATACTTCACATGCTTCTGGAGGAGGTTGGAAAGAGGCTTTGCAATCTTAGAGAAATTCTCAACGAATCTTCGGCAATAGTTTGCAAGACCAAGAAAACTGCGAAGCTGCTTGACATTCTGAGGAGGTTCCCAATTCACAATTGCAGACACCTTCTCGGGATTAACAGCGATGCCCTTGGCAGAGATGATATGACCAAGGTAAAGAACTTCATCGAGCCAAAACTCACATTTGGAAAACTTCGCATAGAATTGATACTCTCTGAGCTTGTCGAGCACCAATCGCAAATGTTTGGCATGATCCTTCTTGTTCTTGGAGAAGACCAAGATATCATCGAGATACACCAGGATGAATTCATTGGTATAGGGGTTGAAGATGAAATTCATCATTCGAGAGAATGTTGGAGGAGCATTGACAAGGCCGAAAGATATGACAGTATATTCATAAGAACCAAATCTTGTTCTGAATGCTGTCTTGGGAATATCTTCTTCACGAATGCGAATCTGATGATAACCCATACGAAGGTCAAGCTTGGAGAAAACTTTAGCACCCTTGAGTTGCTCGAATAGCTCATTGATGTTGGGAAGTGGATACTTGTTCTTGATTGTCTTCTTGTTCAATGGACGGTAGTCGACACAAAGTCGTTCCGTGCCATCCTTCTTCTGGACAAAAAGAACACCACAACCCTATGGAGATGAACTCGGTCTGATTAAACCCAGACGCTCTTGTTCATCGAGCTGTTTGTTTAATTCTTTCAGCTCCTTGGGTCCAAGCTTGTAAGGACGCTTGCAAACGGGTTCAGTGCCAGGCTCAAGATCGATAACGAACTCAACTGGCCGGTGAGGAGGCATACCCGGAAGCTCTTCTGGAAAGACATCTTGATACTCACAGACAACTGGAATTTGAGAAATAACATCCAATTCGCCCTTCTCATTGAGCTCACATGTAACACGGTGGCGGAGCTCCAAAATTTGTCTGCTCATTATCATTGTGAATTTTTTTAATTATACACGAATAAATTCTGTCCTATGCGTGACACTCCGGTCCTGACGTTATTGGAATGCAATTCCGGTGACACACGGTAAATTTCTGTCAAAAATAAACTGAAGCACGAAAGTTGTCATGCTTGCCAATTAAAGTTGACATCCTCACGTAATTAACTTGCCATCGAAAACGTTCGAACTTGCCATGTGCTTGTACCTGACGTAGTGACGTGTGGCACTTATTAGGTCCTAAATTTAATGAACATTTTCACCGTTGGCCCTTTTGACCCATTGGGCCCTTTTGACCCATTGGGCTGGATCCGTCACTGAGTGTACATATACACGAGCTGGTTGGGCGTCTACTACTACTTGAAGCTTTTACTGATTAAAGCTGAATGCTTGTTTACAAACGATGAGGAGAATAGGAGATGCTATTTATATAGGAGTTCTAAACCAACTTGTACTAAAATATTTGATAAGGAGAGACCCACTGTCATTAGTGGAAAAAGGGGCTGCCGGCTGATTTGGAAATCCTGAAGTACAGGATCAAAACTGAAGACACAAGCACACTAGAGGCTTTGATTACCTCCCTCCACACCTATACTACTTGTAACCTCCCCTGTTGCTGTTTGCTCTGGTTTCCTTTTCTTTCCTTGGCCTTTTTTTAGGGCCCAAAATTTCCATTGCCATGGAAATATGTAAATAACTATGTAAAGAAAACCTTTTCTTTAATACATAACATTGGAGTCTCTCCTACTGTTTTCATTGCTCAAAAAACAATATTTATTCATCCGCAAAAAAAAATTATTGGCTGTGAGGTGTCAGTTACATCACAGTGTACTACTTGAACCAACAACCTACGGCTCCTTGCCGACTTTTTCGAAAAAGGGTGGATTTTATTAGCTCAAAATAAAGCATCAAGAGAATACAAACGCGATGAGCACACACCCGGCCTCTGCATAGTTAGGATGCACACAGCCAACATCAACCCACAAAAAAACACGCCTACAAATAGCAAAGTCATATAAAACCAAAGCTATGCATGGGCGAGAAAAAGAAAGAAAGAAAAAAAAAACCCAAAGTGATCAGTTCCGTGATCGGCAAACTACAGGAAAGACCATATCCGCACCAACTGTCTCAATGCAAAGACTGACTGACAGACAGAAATCAATGCAAAGAACGAAATTCAATTTCTCACGGAAACTTGCGACTCCGTTTCGCATCTATGCTCAACATTTCCATCTGACCCCTCGAACAGCGCTTCGAAAGATTATAAAGGAAGATTGCCCTGCTTTTTCTCTCCAAAAAATTGGGTTTATATGTCTCAGGGAATCCTGGAACACTCTTTCAGGCACACAACTATAAACCGGTGCAGTACTAGCTAGGACTGAACATGCTATATATTCTTTGTGCACTGTCATTTTCATGACTAAATTGTAGTACTAGTTGAAGGGAATGCCGACTGCTCTCAGTCTTAAAACTCTTGCCCTGTAACTTTGTCACCCCGCTGCAAATTTCAAGGCAGAGAATCAGAAGTACCTGCTCTGCCAAGGAGACTATGATGTGTATACCAGAGATGAGCTCACTCAACACACTGCTTACAAGAGAAATGATGAAGAAGAGCCGCAGCAGACCTTCAGGGAGAAACAACTCACAAGGAAGGAATCACGAAACTCATTACAATGCGTTGCACAAATGATCTATATATGCAAAATAACCAGAGCACACAAACCTTCCCTAGAAAACTACCAACTGCATCCAGTTTTCTCGAGACAAGTTCACGCATCAACATCAACGACCATTCATCGAATATCACAAACAGAGACTTGATAGCGCAAAATGGACCTTTGATGATGGGCTGGTCAACCTCTGGAAAATAACAACCATTCCTCAAAACACAACCACCAAGCTCCACGGTATCAAATCAAACCATGTAGACAAATCAAGTATATCTTTTTCCAATTTCATTGTTTCTGTCAGAATGAGTTCAGAAAAACACATAAACCAGAGGTGAAAAGTAGCGGCGTTGTGCAGTCTCGGATGCGCGGAGCCTTTCGATTGCGTCGACGGTACAGTGGCATGGGCTTGTCTGCTTGGCGAAGCCGACTTCGCCTGCGGCACACAGGCGCCGTGGCACACATAGCGCAAAATAAAACTTCATAATTGCATACTACTAGAAAAGCAATACAACTGTTTATATTTTATAAAAGCAACAGGTGCATGCAAAGATATATTAGTTGCAGCCTGCAGTACTACCAGCTTACATAAGATGCGAACCAGGATAGAAACAACCAGTACCAACTGAACTTAACACATACGCACTAGTACATCTGCGAGTTCGGATTTGAACCTTGAGCTTAGGGACCACCTCCTGAATCCTAGTTTAATTTGCTTCAAAAGTGGGTAACAAAAGCATTCCATTGCTGAATGAAGTAGATCAGTTTGCAGTTCGTCACAAGGGGTGAGATAACATTATTACATTAGACAGACAAACAAGGGCAGTTGGTGACACAATCTCCCGAAAGGCTATCTAGAACATCTATAGCAACCGTCCACAGGGCCTATCAAAAGGGTCCGCCACCGAAAAATCATGGGTGTGCCTATGGTGTTTGAAATCTTGTCGTACATCCCTCTTTAGTTCAATTTGTGCATCTTGAGAAGCTCTATTCTCCACCTGTAGCTCTTCATGTAGATACTGCATCCGTTTGTCATTGCCGTGGCCGAGGACTCCGATTTCCATTTCCTCCAGCACTTTGGCATTCAAAATAAAGAACTTGGCAAAATTAATTATTGCCCTCTTGATACCATCATAATTCTTCAACACCACCTTTTTTAGATTGAGTTCAAGGCATTCAATTGGATCAAGTGGGTCATACTCCCGCACATTGTTAATATCCTTTTCTGAATGCAACTCCGGATAGAAAAAAGAATCCCTTTCTGGATGTGACTGCAGATAGAAAAAAGAAACCCTGATATAAAGGCAGTTGTTCAAAAATTAGGAACAAAATACTAGCACTATAACATAAGCTACTGCTGAGTTTGACATTAGATATGAATACTCACAACAATGACATACAACTTCTCCAAGCAAGGGAAGCACTTGAGGAAGTTAACAACTGAGTCCAGATTAGGACCAATAGAGTCAAGAAGTAAAATCTTAACAGTGTGCATTTTGGTTATCAAGCTGACGGCAACCATTTTCTGGAGAAAAGGACAACAAGTGTGATATGAGAATAATACCATGCATGTAGAAAACGGCGAATGACACGCCCGTTTGTGCTTGCAGCTAACCTGAAAAACCGTGGTTCCAATGCGGAGTGTGGATATGCCTCCAGATAACAAACCAAGTATCTTCAGTTTAGGTGCCTGGATTATGCGGATGGTCGCTGGACCACAGTCTGGATCAAGTGGTACCAACCTCTCAAGGGAAGGGGCGTCCTCAATGACCAGCTCCTGAAATGTGATGACACTTCTCCAACGGCCGTAGAAGCTGATGCTCCTGATAGTCGGCGAGTTGATGCAAACGCGACCACATTCCATGTTGTGCAGTGAAACACTTTGCAAAACAGAGCACCCGGAGATGAAGGTTTTGAAAGAGTCCTCCGAGATACCGACATCGTACATGATAAGCTCTTTAAGGTGCGGAAAACTCGGTGGTGCCCCCAGGTCGGGAAATTGGCACTGGCTGAGGCTGAGCAGGCAAAGCGTGGGAGCGAAGCGGATCAGCGCGTGCGACGGCAGCAGCACATAGCCGCTCCGTTTGTTGGCGACCTCGAGGTCCTGGAGGCCGGAGAGGGACCTGGAGCGGAACCAGCCATCGACAACGCCCGGGATGTTGGGCCAGTATACGAGGTGGAGCGCAAAGCGTCGGGTCGGGCCTGGGTGGTCGGAGAGGATCTTGGAGACGAAGGCGATGCGCTTGTGCATGCACTCGTGGGTGGCACCGCAGAGGGTGCACTCCTCCCCACGGAGGGCGAAGTCAGCGCCAAGGTTGAGCGGCGCATTGGACGAGAGCCAGAGGGGACGCCACCGGCGCGAGAGGAGCTGCGTGCGCGCGCCGTCCCTGGTGGGGAGGAGGGAGATGACGGTGCCGAGTACCTCGTCGGGGAGGTGGCTCATGAGGTCTAGGTCGTCGAGGCCTCCATGCTCCTCGCCGCCGCCGGCCCCAGGCGGTACTTGCTGGTCGCCGGCTCCAACGGATGTAGGGCTCTTGGGGGCTTCCTCCTCCATGGCCGTGGTGGAGTTGCCCTTGTGTCGAGGGTGATGAGATCCAGGGCGGGAGGCGGCCTTGAGAAGCGTCCGACTCTGGTATGATGGGTGCCTCTGAGATCGGGTCGGATTTGATAGCTGCCTCTTCGTGTTTAGGTAGGGTTCTGTTGGTTGCCATCATCGATCTACGAAGCGGCATGAGCTGTGCGGCGAGTTGGACCTCCTGCCCGATCGGCAGCCTCGGACACCATGTTCATTCATTCTTGTAATCTCGACTCAATTCAGAGCATCTAGATCTCCACTGAATTCTGTGCTCCTGCAAACGGGAGACACGTCAACTTTTTTATTTCGTATGCTACTTGTTCAGCACGTATGCATGGTTGTTGGCATGCAGATTCCTTCAGGACTTTGGTCGTATCCATGTAATCACAGAGTTCGCTGGGACAGAACATGGCAGTATTTAGTGAATCTAAAAAACTGTATTTACTGGTAAACGTTGACGAGACTACAAACATGTACAGAATCAGGTTTGGTTTTACTCAATATTGGAATTGATAATCAAGCCACACACAGCAGCACGACTCCGACGGCCATCGTCTCCTCTGTCGATCCCTCCTATGTAATCAAGCACTCTTTTTTTTATCCAATTACCATGGTCAGATAAAATGACATCTATGACGCGTTCACAGCTTAACTAAAGGCAAAATGAGGTGGAGACTGACGCCCAGCTAGTACATGGTGCTCTTTCTGAATTCTGAATCAGAAACAGAGTCTCGCCTGGGGTTTTCCACCTGCGAAATTTAGCCGTGTTTGTTGTTCAATGTGTAAGCCCCAAGACGGTGGCCTGGGGCCTCGGTCCGAAAAAGCTTGTCCCTTGAATGGATGGTATCTAGCACCAACCGGACGGAGGGAGTATGATGCACCGGCGAGATGAGCTCACTCAACACAGTGAAATTTTCACAAGAGAGAAATGAAGGCATAATGGAGAGAACCGCAAGGAACCTTCACGGAATAATAAATGAATCAGGAAACTCATAAAGACCTCGCTCTGGTTATACTGAGTTCCGCAAACAGTCTTGTATATGCAAATCAACCAGAGCACACAACCTTCCCTTCCGTGGAAAGCTTTTTTTTTTGCGGGGACCTTCCGTGGAAAGCTACTAGGGCATCGCAACAAGTTTTCTCGAGACAAGTTCAAGCATTTGGCGAATTACACAGACAGATCTGGCAGCACAGGATGGACTTTGATGATGGGCTAGTCGACCTCCAATCACACCATGTAAACAAAATCAGAAATCAAGAATATATTTTCCCAAATTCACAGTTTGTGCCAGAATGAGCTCCGGAAAATATTATTTAAAAGCATAGATGAAAAGTAGTATACCTTTTCATGCCACCTAAATGCACAAAGAAAAAAAATCAGCATTTAAACTGTACAATGAACGTAGATCCCTTGCTAAACAGCACAAAGCTAGGTGATGTAATCTCAGCAAAATTTAGGGTGGGATGCTCTGTTCTCTAGAAGATGGCATCAGGTCATCAAGAAGATGTGATCTCAACTGAATTCTGCGGATCTCCTCTCCGTGCCTACTGTAACTGTAAGCCGTCATGCATCCAAATGAGACACATGAGCTCTTTTTAATTTCTGAATCTACGAGGAAGGATTCATCCAAGGAGGTTCCGTTCAGGTGCACAACTACATATCTTTGCAGCACTAAGCTGGGACTGAACACTCTTTTATCCTTTCCTGACCAAAATGTATTTGAAACGGAATGCTAACTAATTTCAGAGTGAATTTCTTCATTTGTGAGCGACTAAAATGTTGGTTGGAGATTTCTTGTACACGGATGGCTGCCAGTACAAGTGTACAACTATAACACGACTCTGACGGCCACCATCTCCTGTCTCCTCTGTCCTCATATGGAGGCATATCACAGCAGGGCAGAAGAACTTTGGAGGCTGGGGAGTCATTGTCCGAGATCACCCAGGAGAGTGACGGCTGCTGCTATAGGTATATGGCCGGCCGTGCGCTTCACAGCTGAACTTAAGGCAATGGAAGAAGCGTTGAACCGAGCTTGTGGGCGCCGTTCATATTGTGGTGGAGACTGATGCCCAGCCAGTGCGCGCTGCTCTCTCCGAATCAGGCACGAGCAGATTCCTCATGAAGAGCTCATAACAAATCAATCAGGTAACTCACAAAGACCTCACTCTAATTGTAAAAAATTGTGCAAATGGTTTATATATTCAAATCAACCACAGCACACAACCCTCCCTGAAAAGCAAAGGCATTCGTGGAATTGCAGAAACAGAGACTTGATATGTGGCACTGGGCAACCACTAGAAAATAACAATCATTCCTCAAAACACAGTAGCCAATTGCTCGATGGTATCAATCAAACCATGTGGTGAAATACCATATATTTTTTCCTTCCAAATTCACATTTTGTGTCAAAATGAGGCCAGGAAATCATTTAAAACAGAGGTTAAAACTAGTATACCTTTTAATGTCACCTGATTATGGAAAGAAAATTCAGCACCACTTTTTTTAGATGGAGCTCAAGGCATTCAATTGGATAAAGTTTATCATACTTGCGCACCAAAGGATATAAATGCAGTTGCTAACAGGTTATAAATAAAATACCAGTTGCTACCAGGTTAGTTTGAGAGTTAAAACAACAAATATGAATACTCACAATGCTGACATACAACTTCCCCAAGCAAGGGAAGCACTTGAGGAAGCTAACAACTGAAGTCAGATTAGGACCAGCAGAATTGAGGACCAAAATCTTCACTGTGTCCATTTGGGTTGCCAAGTTGACAGCAATCATTTTCTGGGAAATAAAACATGCAAGATGAGAATAATAGCTTGCGTATAAGAATGCCGAATGCGAAAATGAACTTGCTGCTAACCTGAAAAATTGTGGTTCCTATGTGGAGAGTGGATATGCCTTCAGATAACAGCGGCATGCGTATCCTGTCTCGGCCGTCGGCATAGTTCGGACGCCGTTAGCCGCCCGTCACGAGCGGGGTCGCCGGGCCCATGGGTATGCCGACGGCAGCTGTCGGCGTGCTCGTAGCTAGGTCGACGGCCTTTCTGTGCCGACGGTGGCCGTCGGCTTATCTAGGGGTAGCCCGACGGCCTGGACCTGGCTGTCGGCATAGCTCTGAATAGGCCGACGGGGGCCGTCAGTATTGTCTCGGCCGTCGGGATAGCGCCCTGTTCCGGTAGTGCAGACCCAATATCTCTAGTTTAGGAGCCCGGATTACTCGAATGGTCACCCGACTACAGTCTGGATCCAGTGGTACTAACCTCTCAAGGCAAGGGGTGTCTTCAATGACTAGTTCCTGGGATTCTTTGTTCCAAGGAGTGACTGGAGTGTAGAAGCTGATGCTTCTAAGAGTCAGCCGAGTTTTTTTTTTTTTTTGACCGGAACTGGCAGGTGTTCTGCCTTTTTCATTATAGTAGGGGGAAAAACTGTACAGTGTTGCCAGGAGGATCGACAACCAGGTAAGAAGGGAGACATAACGAGATCAGAGCGCCATGGATGAGCGCCAGAGGGGCCTCCACCGGCGGGAGAGGAGCTGCGTGCGGGCGCCGTCCTTGGCGGGGAGGAGGGAGACGATGGCGCCGAGGACGTCGTCGGGGAGGCGGCTGATGAGATCATCCTTGGTGGGGAAGAGGGAGAGGATGGCGCCCGCGGCGTGGTCGTGTAGACGGGTTAGGCGTCGGCTGATGAGGTCGTCGAGGCGGCGGCCGATGAGGTCGACGAGGTCGCTCTGCTGTTCCTCCTGCTGGCTGCTACTCCCCGGCTGTACTGGCTGGTCGTCGGCTTGGACGGATCGGCGCCTCTTGGAAGCGCGCATTGCCGGCGCCGCGGCCTCTCCGCCCTCCATGGCTGGCGGGGAGGTTTTGGTGGCGGTGTGGTCGGGTATTTTGGGCGGATTGGGGATTCATCAGTTGGTCTAGACGACTCTAGACTCGAGAGACGGCGAACCCTCGGCAAGTCACGAGTGTGGGCTGGCTTCCACGGGCCGAAGCAAAATGCAGCCCAGCCTAGCCCAACTCATCATCCTTTGCGATGCCTCTAGGACTTTCTAAAAAAACACACACAATTTTAGTCCCACCAGTGTTGCACCTAAGGTGCATTGCGGAATTCCTCTCTCTGTCTACAATGTTCCATCATCCATGAAAATGATGACAAAATCTCTGTGTTTTCTCAAAAAAAATTATGAATTTTCAAAGAAAAGAAATCTTCTTTTACAGGAAAAAGAAAAGAAATCAATACACGAACCAAATATATAGAGAAGTGGAACAGCTTATTTGGAAAATAACTTCAATGTATTATTTATTGAAACCACAAAAGATTTATTAAACAAAAACAAAATACGAAAAATAAACTAAGAGAGAAAGAACGATACAACAAATCCATCCGCGAAAAAAGAAAGAAAAATACAACAAATTAAACATGGATGGACATCGTTAAGATCTCATGTGCTTCTTTAAACCTCGACCTTAGGAATCAACGATCCACTCACGCGTCTGCGTGGAGACTAGCTAATGCCATCTCAGTCGCCAGTATTATTTTTGTCGACCAACTAGTCATCGGTAGTATCGCTACGACGATGAACGTAGTATTTTATCTTCTTTTTTAGGGACGATGTTGTGACAACGACCGGGCTTCCAATCAGCCAGCTTCGTTGCCTCCCAAGCCACAACAGCAGTAATATACTATCATGCAACAAGAGTGGGGCGGAGCCTACACGGTAGAATAAGTCCCTCCATAGTCCATATATATCAGTGATGCATGCCCAACGCCATTGCTCCTTTTCCACCAAACACTAATCATAGTCATCAGCTTCTCTTCCTAAACAACCGATCGGAGGATCCAGAGAGATGGCGGGGGTGAGCACTGCGACGGGGGCGATGAGCTCCCTCCTTTGCAAGCTCGCCACCTTGCTCACCAACGAGTACAAGCTGCTTGCGGGGGTTCACAAGCAGATCGAGTTCCTCCAGCGCGAGCTCAGCAGCATGCAAGTCTTGCTGGAGAGACTGGCGGACATGGAGGAGAAACTCGACACCACAGCCAAGGACTGGAGAGGCAAAGTGCGCGACCTCAGCTATGACATAGAAGACTGCATCGACCGCTTCATGGACCGGCTTGGAAGCGGAGAAGCCAAGCGGGGATTTATGAAGAGAACCGCGCACCGGCTTAGAACGCTGTGGGCGCGTCATGACATCGCGACCCAGATCAAGGACCTCAAAGCTCGCGTCATCGAGGAGAGCCAGCGGCGTGACAGGTACAAGCTTGATGAGAGTTGCTACACTCCACCACAAATTGTGGAGGTTGATCCACGGATAACTGCACTCTACGACGATGTCAGTGGCTTGGTGGCAATAGATGGCCCAGTGAAGGACATCGATTCCTTGTTGATGGATGAGAAAGAAATGCAGCTGAAAGTGGTGGCCATTGTGGGATCCGGAGGACTGGGGAAGACGACCCTAGCCATGGAGGTCTATCGCAAGATCGGAGGAGACTTCCAGTACCGAGCTTCTGTGTCTGTGTCACGTACACTTGATCTAGAGAATCTTTTGAAGGATATCTTGTCTCAAATTGACAAAGATGCGTATGGAGAGTGTCAATCAGAGGGTTGGAGATTCTAACAACTAATCCGTAAAATCAAACAGATCTTGACTGGAAAAAGGTACTCCTATCGTGTTGTTTATTTATTTATTTTTTCCATGAACAAGTAATATTAATTAATTCCTATAATTCATGGCGCAAGGCCCCAACCATCAGATACTGTGTTAATCAGTGACAACCTTTTTTCACAGAATACCATATTTGTTGTAATATATCTATAAACAGTTTTGCTAAAGCACACTAAAGCCACACCATCCTAACCACCATGTTAAGGGTCTACTCTCCCTCCGTTCCTAAATATATGTTTTCTTAGAGTTTCCACTATGGACTACATACGGAGGAAAATGAGTGAATCTACACTCTAAAATTTGTATATATACATCCGTACATAGTCCATGTAAATCTCTAAAAAAGACTTATATTTAGAAATGGAGGGAGTAGAAGGTAAAATATGTGTCAATATAGTTGAGCGTTGTGTTTTAGAGGGTAGTATTAGAGTTCATGGTTGAAACTTAAACTTGGGCAATAGTTTAGTTTAGTCGGGGCAAAGTAGTCTTGTTTCTTTCTTCTATCAATGAAAGTCACCTTGTACCTAGATATGCTTCAAAAATAAAAATAAAATCCACTTGCCAATGGGATGAATGGGTTACTTCTAGTATTTTTATTGCTGCAAACAAAATAATTTACTACTAGAAAATTAAGTATGGACAATTTTTGTACCAGCTTGCAAATATCAAATTGATTGCTAGTGCAAGTTATCACAGTTATACAGTTTTTTTTTTAGGGGATCACAGTTATACAGTTATGACAATGCACATCATTGAATACAGATACTTCATTGTTATTGATGACGTATGGAAAGAACAGGATTGAAAAATGGTCAAGGCAGCATTTCCTAAGAATAATAATGGTAGCAGAATAATTGCTACAACACGCATTACTGGTGTAGCTAATCTGTGTTGTTCCAACTCTGGTGGTCAACCTTATCAAATGGCACCTCTAAATGATGTTGATTCTCGAAGATTGTTTTGTAAGAGGATTTTCTATTCGGATGATCCTTGTCCTGCTGATCTGGAAGAAGTTGCTACCAGGATCTTAAAAAAATGTGGTGGTCTGCCATTGGCTATAATTACATTTGCAAGTTTGCTTGCCGGTAAGGCACATGACAAGGATGAATGGGAGAGACTCCAAGATTCCATTGGTATTGGTTCTTTGCTTGAAAAAGATGGGAACTTGAAGGTGATGAAAGATATATTATTACTTAGTTACTGGAATCTCCCACACCAGCTGAAGACTTGCTTATTGTACTTGTGTATATATCCAGAGGACTATAATATCAGCTGTGAAGAATTGAAGTGGAAATGGATGGCTGAAGGATTCCTTAAAAGACAATGTGGACATTTGGATCAAGCAGCATAGAACTGTTTTAACGAACTTGTGAATTCAAATTTGATCCAACCAATTGAATGTGATGGCGTGTGCAATATTGTCGGGTCCATGATATGGTGCTTGACCTTATAATATCTTTATCAAATGAAGAGAATTTTGCCACTGTTTTGAATGGATTTATCTGCAAATCTGCTCCAAACAAGATTCGTCGTCTGTCCATGCAATCTTGTGGCGGGAAGTGCAATGGGACAGTTCGTGCAATTACAGAAACCAAGTCACATGTTCGCTCACTGACTATGTTTCAAAGAGGCGAGGAGAAAATAAATATTGTGGGCTTCCATGCTTTGCGGGTGTTGGATCTCGAGGGATATGAATGGTTGGAAAACAAGCATTTAAAAAATATAGGAAGTTCACCTCAGCTGAGGTTTTTGCGAATTCATAGTAATAAAATTACTGAGATTCCTAGGGAAATTGGAAAGCTACAACACCTAGAGACTCTCGATTTGAATGGCTGTATGTCAGGTTTAAGACTGCCATCTACTATGGTGCATTTGCATAAATTGGTGCGCCTATTTGTCAACCCCAGTGACTGGTTGCCTGCAGATGCGTTCAGGGGTATGCAAGCCTTGGAGGTATTGCAGGGGGTAAACATCTGGGGAACTGGCAACCCAATGAGATTTGCAGAAGAGCTTGGGCATCTAACAAAATTGAGAAGACTGTCTATAGTTCCCACGATGGTGTGCAAGGAATATGCAATAAGAGGAAGAATAATAGAACTTTTGGTGTTATCTGTACGTGAGTTGGGCAAATGCAACCTTCGAGATCTTAATACTAATAGAGAGATCTGCTGGCATCTATTTCGAGACCCATATTGCACCTATCCATACCTCCAAGTTCTTAGAATTGAGACAATAGTTGAAGAAGTTCCGAAGGGAGTGGGCTCCCTAAAAAATCTGACGAATCTATACTTGAAAGTAGCTGAATTTGATAAGGAGGGTCTCCATATCCTCATGAGCATGCCTTCTCTGGCCTATCTTCAGCTAGAGGTTACAAGCGTAGTCAAAGGAAAGTTGATGATCGGTGCTGACGGATTCAACCTCCTAACGGAGTTCTTCTTCGCGTACCTATTACTGCACAGTATTGAACCAACAGACGGATTGCACACATTCTCACTAGGTGCTGTGCCAGCACTCCGACAGCTCCATCTTCAACTGAAACCAATGGTGGTGATGTCTGAATTTTTTGCCAACTTGGGCATCGAGCATTTTTCAGGCCTTACACACCTCCAGGTCGAAATTGATTGCTGCAGAGCAGCTCCAGGCCAGGTGGAGACTATGGTCTTACATTGAAAGGGCAATCGAGTTGCACCCTGGCCATGAAATCCATGTCAGCAGAATCTCGGAACGTTACATGTTTAAGGATGATATGCAGTGGGAAGAGGCCATCGCAAAAGACAGAAAGGAGAGGGAAGAACTAAAAATATATATAGCTAAAATACAGGAGGAAGAAAGGACACGGGCAGAATGACCGTCTGGTCACCGGAAACTAGATCTGCCTTATCCTGGTAATTCAAACGATAGTGGTTTTACTAACTCCCACAAGAAACAATTATCTAAATTATGTCCTATAGTCATCGTTCTAAAACAAGAAGAACATGTTGCATCTACA
Organism: Triticum aestivum; assembly: GCF_018294505.1. Lineage (NCBI taxonomy): Eukaryota > Viridiplantae > Streptophyta > Magnoliopsida > Poales > Poaceae > Triticum > Triticum aestivum. Next base: position 476,061,746 of record NC_057796.1, read on the forward strand.
CTGTGCTGACCCTGTATTCATCTTGTACAGCATGTAAAGAGCTAGACGCTCGTCCGATCCTCCTACTATTACTCCCTCCATCTCATAATATAAGATCGTTTATTATACTAGTGTAGTGTCAAAAAGGCTCTTATATTATGGGACAGAGGGAGTAGTATTTACCGCAAGTCTGCAACTGGCCACCAGCATGGGACTTGCACTCCGAGAGACATATACGTATTTGATTTCTCAGTTGAGTTTCCTGACTAGATATACTCAAGGTGCAGCGTTTGCCTCTAGTGTGAGCATTTGCAGGCCTCCCTTCCCATTGGGTTGCTTGAGTATAAGTGTTCAGTTTGCTGCTTTGGCTGTGTATCACCGTCCCTGCATTTCATAACTCTAGTTGTAGCGAAACTCTGATATTATTTGCGTGTATGATTTAGACAATCAAGATTGTGCATTTGATGGGGTTGTGTTTGATTTGAGCGTGCACGTAGAAAACCTAGATGCACGGTCTGATCTGCTTGTTGCATAAAGGTTGGCCATTCAGGATGCTCTAAGCCAGCCTGACGTGCTTGAGCTTACAAACTACTCATGGTATATATCTTCTGCTTGGTAAGTTGGCCTGTCAAATGCTGATCTGTGATTCTCAACCAAATGCAGGGAGGAGCTCTGTTCTCCGGAAGATGACATCAAGTCATCAAGAAGATGTGATCTGAACTGAATTTTGTGGACCTCCACTCTGCGCCTGTAAGTCTGTAACTGGTAGCCGCCGCGCATCCAAATGAGACACATGAGCTTTTAATTTCTAAATCTGCTGGGAAGATGGCTCTTGGTACGTGGAAGGGTTCAGCCATCAGGTGGAAGGAGGTTCCATTCAGGCGCACAACCGCAAATCATTGCAGCGCTACGCTGGGACTGAACATGATATTTTTTTCGTGACCAAAATATATTTGAATGTAATGCTGACTAGTTTTAGACTTAATTTCTTTCCCTGTGGGTAACTAAAATCTTTTTTCACAATGCATGATCTTTTTCAATATCGATGAACTTTTTTCAAAATCGCTGGACATTTTTCAAATTTGAGTTTTTTTAAATTGATTAAAAAAAATTCAAAATCATTGAACTTTTTTCAAAATTGATTTTTTTTTCAATATCAATGAACTTTTCTTCAAATTTGTGAACTTTTTTTATAATCGACGAACTTTTTTCTCAAAATCATTGATTATTTTCCAAATTTGAAGAACTTTTTCCAGATTCATGAACATTTTCTAAAAGTTGACGATTTTTTCAAAATCAATGACATTTCTTGAATTCCATGGACCTTTTCAAATCACGTTAACTTTTTCAAAATTTTGAAAAAAAAATTCCATGCTAGTGAACTTTTTTATTGCAAATCTATGAATTTTTTCTTCCAAGTTTACGTTTTCTATGAACCGTATCCCACACACCCCCGTATACCGCTTTTTCTATCAACAGTAAATGTTTGGAAAAAGAATCAGTCGCATGTCTTTTTTTTCACATATTGGTGAACTAATAGATCAATTTGTTGACATCCTATAATGGATATATTTGAAGATATTATCCTCAAATATGAGCCCCATATGAACTAGGCTAAGTTGTGTGTGAGGGGGAGGGGGGCATTTGCCCCCAACCCCCACCATGATATCTTGGTTGGTATATTGTTTATATTTCACATTATCCATGTTACCTGCATAAATAATTGAGACGCATGGCTAATTAGTAATAACCCTAGGTTGTACTAGTAACGGCGCACTCCTGAATGAGGACGAAGACGAACGTCGACAACGGCGAGGTCGCGCTCCTCAATCCTGGTTTGCTTCATAGTGGGTAACAAAGCATTCCATTGCAGAATGAAGTAGATCATTTTGCAAAGCATTACAAGGGTGAGATAACATTAGACACAAAAACAAGGGCAGCTGGTGACACAATCTCCAGAAAGGGTACCTAGAACATCTATAGCAAGTGTCCACACTAGAACATGACAAAGGGGTCAGACGTTGAAAAAACATGGATATGCCACTCGCCTTTGAAATCCTGTTGTATAGCACTTTTTAGTTCAATTTGTGCATCTCGACAAGCTCTATTCCTCAACCTGTACTCCCTCCGTTTCTAAACATATATGTAGTCCATATTGAAATCTCTAAAAAGACTTGTATTTAGAAACGGAGGGAGAGTTGTCTACGATGATTGGGCAGCCATGTATTGTTTCCGCCGTTGATTAATTCAATTTCAATTTGCAATGGTAATTCAAATGATGGTGGTTTTACTCACTCCCACAAGAAACAATTATCTAAATTATGTCCTATAGTGATCGTTCTAGAACAACAAAACATGTTACATGGCATCTAGGCTTTCTAGCTCTCTGTCATTGTGGAGTCTATGACTTTGGCCATGTACGTATTAGGCCCTGCTCTGCTTATTGCATAAAGCCAGCCTGACGGGCTTGAGCTTACAAACTACTACTAGTATATATCTTCCACCTGCTAAGTTGGCTTGTAATCTCAACTAAATTTAGGGTGGGATGCTCTGTTCTCTAGAAGATGGCATCAAGTCATCAATAAGATGTCATCTCAACTGAATTTTGTGGAACTCTACCCCGCGCATGTATTGTAACTGTTAACCGCCATGCTTGCAAATGAGACCATGAGCTTCTAATTTATGAATCTACTGGGTACATGGCTCTTGGCACGTGGAAGGACTCAGCCATCAGGTGGAAGGAGGTTTGCATTCAGGCGCACAACTACATATCATTGCGGCACTAAGCAGGGACTGAACATGCTATATACTTCGTCACCAAAATGTATTTGAATGGAATGCTGACTACTTTCAGATTTAATTTCTTTCCCCATGAGTAACTAAAATGTTGATGCATCCATGTATTGTAACAGTCATTCATCAAAACTCACTAACCAATTGCTCCATGGTATCAAATCAAACCATGTACAAAAATCAAGTATAATTCCTTTTCCATTTTGAGGTTTGTGTTAGAATGAGGTCAGGAAACCATTACAAATAGAGGTGAAAAGTACATGTTCTAATGCCACTTAATTGTACACGGAATAAAATCACCATTCAAACTTTACCATCTTTTCTTTACAGACAAACAATACGTAACTATAAATGCAATTTCAAATGTCTGAAAGAAATGAATCTTGTAAAACGAACATAGATCCCTGGCTAAACAGCAGAAACAAGGTTTAAATTTGAAATAGTTATCTTAATGACTTGCTCACGAAGTTGAATGACTTCCATGCAAAGAAATAAAACACCAATGTTTTTCATTAAGTGCTGCATACGACGGATATATTGCCTGCAGCATCCAGTTCTACCAACTTACATATAACACAAAACAGGAGAGAAACAACAAGTACCAACTAAACATAACACAAACGTTCTTGTACATTAGAAAGTTTGGATTTGAACCTGGGCCTTAGGGACCACCTCCTGAATTCTGGTTTGCTTCAAAAGTGGGTAACATAGGCATTCCATTGCTGAATGAAGCAGATCATTTTGCGGCTTGAGATAACATTACTACATTAGACAGACAAACAAGGGCAGCCGGTGAAACACAATCTCCGGAAAGGCTACCTAGAACATGTGTAGCTAGCGTCAATGGGGCCCATCAAAAGGATCAGCAATTGAAAAATCATGGATATGCCTGTGGTGTTCGAATTTCCCTTCTGCATCCCTCTTCAGTTCAATGTTTGCATCTCGAGAAGCTCTATTCTCCACTTGTAGCTGTCCATGTTGATAGTGCATCCATTCGTCGTTGCAGTGGTTGAGGACTCCGATTTCCATTTTCTCTAGCACTTTCGCATTCAAAATAAAGAACTTGGCAAAATCAATTACTGGCCTCTTGTTACCATCATAGTTCTTCAGCACCACCTTTTTTAAATTGAGTTCAAGGCATTCAATTGGATCAAATGGGTCATACTCCCGCACATTATTAATATAGTTCCTTGGATGCGACTGCGGATAGAAAAATGAAACCCCAATATAAAGGCAGTTGCTAACAAATTAGGAATAAAAATACTAGTTCACTAGAACATAAGTCTGACCTAGTGCTAAGTTTGATAGTAGATATGAATACTCACAAAGATATAGAGCTTCTGCAAGCAAGGGAAGCACTTGAGGAAGCTAACAACCGAATCCAGATTAGGACCAACAGAGTCCAGAACCAAAATCTTCATTGTGTGCATTTTGGTTGTCAAGCTGACGGCAACCATTTTCTGGAGAGAAGGACAAGTGTGATATGAGAAATACCCTGCATACAGGAACGGTGAATGAGTGATTGGGCTTGCAGCTAACCTGAAAAACCATTGTTCCAATGTGGAGAGTGGATATGCCTTGAGATAACGAACCAAGTATCTCCAGTTTAGGTGCCCGGATTACTCGGATGGTCGCCGGACCACAGTCTTGATGAAGTGTTATTACTAGCCTCTCAAGGGAAGGGGTGTCCTCAATGACCAACTCTGGTAAAGTGATGGCACGTTTCCAGCTGATGCATCTGATGCTCCTGAGAGTCGGCGAGCTGATGCAAAGACGACCAAATCTACAGGCGTGCAACCAGACGGTTTGCAGAAAGTGGCAGTTGGATATCATGCTCTGCAGATAGTCGTCCGAGATGCCGACCTCGAATAGGAAGAGCCGCTTGAGGTGCGGAAAACTCGGTGGCAGGCCATCCAGAACCAGGCGGGGGAATCCGCAGCAGGTGAGGTGAGTATACGGAGCGTGGGCGCGAAGAGGATCAGCGCGTCCGACGGCAACCACGGCTGGAAGTGCCGCCATACCGACACCTTCGATAGGGAGATGGTGACCTCGAGGTCCTGGAGGACGACGAGGCTCCCGGAGCAAATCCAATCGTCCAGGGGGGCGAGGTCGGGAGTGTCGTCGAGACAGTCGGCGGGCCGGGCCCGGGTGGTCGGAGAGGATCTTGGAGACCGGGAGGCTGCGGCCGAGGTCAACCTCGAGATTGAGCGGCGCATTGGATGAGAGCCAGAGGGGACGCCAGCGGTGGGAGAGGACCTGCGTGCGCGCTCCGTCCTTGGTGGGGAGGAGGGAGACGACGGTGCCGAGCATCTCGTCGGGGAGGCGGCTGATGAGGTCTAGGTCGTCGAGGCTTCCCTGCCCCTCGCCGCTGCCGCCCCCAGGTGGTACTCGCTGGTCTTCGGCTCCATCGGATCTCGGCCTCTTGGGAGCGCGCATCGTCGCCGCCGGTGGCTCCTCCATGGCCGGCGGGCGGGGAGCGGATTGGGGGAATGTGGAACGGCGAAGGCGAACCAGGGTTTGGTTTGCTTGTGCGAACTGGCCAACTGGGTGGAAATACGAGCGAGCAGAGAGGGAGGAGAGAAAATTCGTGGCAAGATGCAGCCCAGCCCAACTCCAGACAGCTCGTCCATTGTAAAAAACAAAACAAAAATTGACTTTGTCACCTCAAGAAAAAAAAAGGAATATTACACACGAATTGCTTTTTTTTCACGGGGAAACTACCTTTTCCATTAATTTCTCAACAGAAATGTATAGCTTTTGAAGAGCGTTTGGCCGGTCGGGCGGCGTGGCGTCGATCAACAGATCATATGTCTCGAGACGAAGTACACAACGCCACTTTTCTCTGGAAGTTTATTCGAGAGGTCTTCCTCAAAAAGGGTTTTGAGACGGGTTTTGTGCACCGGATTATGCACCTCATCTCATGTGGGCAAACATCGGTCACAATTAACGGGGAAATGGGGAAAATTTTCCTTAACAAAAGGAGACTCCGACAAGGGGACCCCGGCTCGCCAATGATCTTCAACTTCGTGGCGGATGCTTTCTCGGCAATGATTGACAAAGCCAGGGCAGCTGGTCACATCGAAGGCGTCGTGGCCCACCTTATCCCCGGTGGGGTCACGCACTTGCAATATGCCCACGACACAATGCTCCTTTTCGAGCCGGACCTGCATAGTATAGCGACGATCAAGTTGCTACTTATAACCTTCGAACTCCTTTCCGGTTTGAAAATTAATTTCCTCAAGAGCGAGGTTATTTCCATTGGGATGAGCCAGCAGGAAAGTTCGCATGCGGCCAACCTACTTAATTGTAAGCTTGGGGGCTTCCCAATTAAGTACCTCAGTTTATCGATTTCCCATCGGAAGTTGTCGATAACGGAATGGGAGCCGTTATACGGCAAGGTGGCTAATCGGTGAGCCCGTGGAGACGGAGGTTCATGTCCTCGGCGGCAAGATTAATCCTAACAAATACTAGTCTCTCTTCCTTGCCCCTCTTCACCATGGGTATGTTTCTCTTAGCGGATGGGGTTCACACAAAGATTGATACGCCTCGTTCCAAGTTCTTTTGGGAAGGGACTGGAACCAAAAAAAAGTACCACTTAGTTAGGTTGGCGGCGGTTTCTAGACCTAAAAAGTTCGGCGGTTTGGGGATCATTAACTCTAAGTTGATGAACGTGGCTCTAATAACAAAGTGGTGGTGGCGCCTTGCCCAAAAAAAGTCGGGGCTCTGGGCGGACATCCTTAGGGCTAAATACTTCCCGGACGGAAATGTATTCAAAGCCAAACGCAAAGGTTCGACGTTCTGGAATGGGATCCAGGCGGTCCGACCGGCCTTTGCGGTTGGGGCCCAGTTTGAAGTTCATAATGGAATGTCGACGCGGTTCTGGCTTGATAGCTGGATCGACCCACGGCCGTTGTGGCAGGTTTTCCCCACCCTATATCAGCTAGTGGCGGATACGAAAGTTCTGGTAAACGCCCCCTGACAGCTATTGAACAGGGGAGGTGGAACAAGTTTGTGGCGAAAATCGGGCCGGAAACGCTGAGCTTGGGAGCTGATGCAGTCTCGTGGGGCTTGACCACCTCTGGTAAATTCTCGGTGAAGTCCTTATACGCCAAGATGGCGGAAGGTAACACCTTGGATATTGCCAGAGGGTTTTGGAAGGCAGGGATTCTACTCAAGATAAAAATCTTCCTATGGCAAATGTTCAAAAACCGCCTCCCCACGGCGGTCAATGTTGCCAAAAGGAACGGCCCTTCCGATGGAACGTGTATCGTGTGTGGGAATCATGAGGATGCGAACCATGTCTTTTTTCAGTGTGCGCTAGCTAGATTCGCGTGGAGCGCGGTGAGGGGAGCGTTCCATCAAAATTGGAGCCCGACGTCGGGAGCCGATTTGCTTCAGATAGTTCAAACCCAGAAAGGAACTAGTGGTCGTATAGTTTGGAGATGCGTAGGGGCGCTATTATGGGCTTTGTGGACTATTAGGAACAAAATGACGAGAGAAAAGAAGTTCCCTGCTCAGCCCGCTGATGTTATCTTTAAATGCCATCTCTTTTTACAGATGTGGACACCGTTGGGGAAGCACCGAGATGCTGAGCAGATGTCGGAGGCCATGGAGAAGATTAGAAGCACTTTGTCGACCGTGCGACAACCTCCATAGATGGCCTCTCCTTTTGGTTTAGGGGGAGTCGAGGAAAGGGGTGTGATCTATGTTGTTTCCTAGCATGTTGTAACCCTGGCCCCTTGATGCCTCTCCGTACTTTCATGCTTGTTTACTTTTGGTCTGTAAAATCTAAGTACTATTGTGACGGTGCCCTGGTGGCTTTATTAATTTAAAGCCGGACGCTTCTAGCGTCTCCGTTCCAAAAAAACACTCTTCCTTCTGTCTTATCCTCTCCTGCAAGCCGTCATCATGACCACACGCTTTCTCTTCTTCCTCTGTTTTGCCCGAGCTATCCCCTCCTCTTCTCTGTCTCCATCTCGCCGTCCTCTCCTCCGGTGAGCACCACAAAGCCTACCATGGAGCCAACGCCTTGCCATCGGTTTTTCCTCTCTCAGTCGCATCCGCCACTGCTGTAGACGATCAGAGCTGCAACCGGGGAGGAGGGCACGGTGTTGCAATGGCAAGCGTTTGCGTGCGCGATGGGAAGCTGCAACCGGATCCCGATGACTGCTGCAACCGGCGCGACCCTTGTTCCCGGAGTGGAGTCTTGCGATGTTGGAACCAACAACCATGGTTGCTACAACCAGCAGTGCCAACGGTAAAGACGGTGTGATCAGGTGTTGTAACCGGAGAGAGTTTTTACTGGAACCACCTAGCAAAAAAGTTGCAACCACCATGGACTGATGCTGGAACTAGATGGCGTCGAAATAATTGCGATGCTGGAACCAATAGCCATGGTTGCTACAACCAGCAGCTGCCAGTGGTGAAGACGATGGGATCAGGTGCTGCAACCGGAGACGATGGGACGGGCGCTCACGGTGAAGTGAACAACGCGCGCGACGATGAGGCAATGGCGAGTGGAGGAAGAAGGATGGTGTGGAAGGGGGTCGCGTTGTCTAACAGTCAGACACGAGCCAATCGGATGGTGGGTGGTCGGTCGGCCAGCCGATGCCTAGTACTCGTCTTTTGAATATTACACACGAATTGCTATGGATGAGGAAACACAGTGGTGGCAAGTATTCAAATTCAAAAGTCTCATCCAGAAACATACTCAAATTAAATGTTTTGTACCCCAAAATGACCCTAAGCCACTACCGCACCACCATCCTCATTCTATCACACCACATCTAAAAGAGCCGGCCGCAACAACGACATTATAGGAAGAATCTTGTGTGATCCAGCATCAATTCATAATGCATTGGTTGCTTCCTCGAGTGCCGCATCAACTTTCAAAGGAGCAACAAGGAGACTAATGGGTTTTTTAGAACGGAGGCACTTGTCCGGTCTTGGAATGAGGCCCTTACAAAGTTTGGTCCGCATGCAGCTACAAAGATACCAACAGATCAGCAGACTACAAAATGGAATTTCACACAAAAAATGGCGGTAAATAAGGTTCGATACATGGCCGCAAGGGCCGGATACAGCGACGCATCGCCGGTCGCAAGGAAGAAATGAAGAGGCTCCCATAGCAGGGCGGGAGGGTGCCCCCCTAGCCGGTGATGTCCCTCTACCCTAGTCTCCGAAGCTCGACGCATTTTTGCCCGTATCAATCCAAGGAGAATAATGTTGAAAATATGAGCAAATTACTACGAGATTTAATCCGAATAAACAGAAGATAAATCATGACAGCAATAGCAGAGATTAAACTAATCATGTGAACTAGCATAGTAGATGAACAGATCACATCTAGGGCACATACTAGAAACATGAATTCTACCACGATCTCGAACAGGAAGGATAGAATCACATACGGTGCAGCGGGAGCAGCACTGTCGGCGTTGACGTTGTCGCCCATGTTGTCGAGGATGAGGTTGCCGAGGTCGGGGAAGAAGTCTTCGTAGGCGAAGTCGTCGCTGCCAGCAGTCGCGCGAGTGCGCTCCCCAAAAACCTGATCGCCCCTCTAACGTACAGGATCACGAGAGGTGGGGTTCCAGAGGCCTGCTGTCCCTTCTTGCGGTGCACGCCGAAAGGAGGGATGGAGAAGACTTGTGTGGCGGTGCAATGATCTGGAACGGTGGTGCGAAACCATACGAAGCGGTGGCAGCTAGGGTAGACGTCTGCCTGACTATATAGTGCGGGCCGGGTAGATCGTGGGAGTAAACTCCACGGCCGAGTCGTCACGATCCAAAAGAATCGGAAACGGTTAATTATTAATTAATGACTCATTAATTTTTCCCGAGCAACAAAAATATAGACAACGTGCATAGCTCTGTCATCGGCTCGGCTCAATCCCGCAACCCACAGCGCGTTGTGATGAGGCGTGGCGTGGCGAGGCGAGAGGAGGAGGAACGTGATGGTATCCTCTTCTCATGCTCATACAAGTGGTAGAAGAGCTCACCTTATAAAAAGGTGCAAGTCTCTCTCAACTTTCGTGGTGAGACTAAACTCTAGTCTCACTCACTCCACTCACATGTGTGCATGAATGGGCCAAGAGAATTTCAGAATTTTAGTTGGGCTTTGGGCCAAAGGCCTACTAGCAAAATTTCAACAATCCCCCACAAAGTCTCATTGACACATCTCATCATTTAGTTTCAAAACATTGTTTATATACCGGTGCTCAGTGGAGACTGTAAAGTTGAACTTCCACTCAGAGATTTATGCTACACTAGATCACAACTTGAATAGTGGACTATGCCTTGAACTACAAGTTTTGTGCGAAACTAGTTTCACACAAATTCTTGACCGATACTAGGCTGCCGCAAGGCTTCCCCGCGGGTGGAGCGTAAACGTCATACTCCAGGGCCTTTCATGAATTTATTAGAGAACACCCAATTCTCACAGACTGCGACGTTAACAGTCAAATTCATATAGGTATGTTCCTCAGGAGATGCTCTGCAGGACAACATCTCTGCTTACCCGAATAAGCCACTTGGAACACATTAAGATAAGTATCAACCTGCCATGCAGATCAGGAGAGTATTGCATCTTCACGGAGTGGGATAATTATTATAGGGATACTCTCCTCCCAGTTGACCAACAGCTTGTCTCCCACTTCTACTTCACGGGATCTCCGATCACATAGAGTGGGTTACCACTATGGACAACTCATGCGGTGGGTCTCACACCCATCTCCATCGATGCATTATCTATCACATTACGTAATAGACCCTTTGTGAAGGGATCTGCCAAGTTTTTCGACGTTTGGATATAATCCAACGTAATAACCCCGGAGTTCCTCAATTTTCTAACAGATTTTAGTCTCCTCTTCACATGTCTTGAGGACTTCATATTGTCCTTAGAACTGTTTATCTTGACGATCACAGTTTGATTATCACAGTTCATCAGGATAGGGGGTATTGGTTTTTCAACCATAGGTAAGTCCATCAAGAGTTCACGAAGCCACTCTGCTTCAACAGTGGCAATGTCTAATGATGTGAGTTCTGCTTCCATAGTTGACCTTGTTAAGATGGTCTGCTTGCAAGACTTCCAGAAAACAGCACCACCACCAAGTGTAAAAACATAACCACTTGTGGCCTTAATCTCATCAGCATTAGATATCCAGTTTGAGTCACTATAACCCTCCAGTACCCTTGGATACCCGGTGTAGTGAATCCCATAGCTCGCAGTGCCTTTCAAGTAGCGCATAACTCTCTCAAGCGCATGCCAATGATCATCTCCCGGGTTTGACACAAACCGACTCAGCTTGCTCACAGCAAAAGAGATGTCAGGCCTTGTGGCACTCATCAAATACATAAGCGAGCCAATAATCTGAGAATACCTCAGTTGATCTCTAGCAATCCATCGATTCTTTCGAAGCAACACACTAGCATCATATGGAGTTGGAGAAGGCGTGCAGTCGCTATACCCAAAACGACTCAAGATCTTTTCCACGCAGTGAGACTGAAGCAGTGTGATCCCGCCATTCTCATCTCTCAACAGCTTGATGTTTAAGATAACATCTGCTACTCCTAGATCCTTCATCTCAAAACAACAAGATAAGAAATCCTTAACCTCCTTGATTAGATCAAGTTTGGTTCCAAAGATCAGTATGTCATCGACATACAGACAAAGAATAACTCCTTCGCCCCCACCATGGCGATAGTACACACACTTGTCACCATCGTTTACTACAAAGCCGGCAACAGTTAATGTTCTTTCGAACTTCTCATGCCAGTCCTTAGGAGCTTGTTTAAGGCCATATAAAGACTTTAATAACTTGCACACCAGGTACTACAAAACCATCTAGCTGATCCATGTAAATTTCCTCCTTCAACTCTCCATTGAGGAAAGCCGTCTTAACGTCCATTTGATGAACGAGAACACCATGTGAGGCAGCCAGTGATAGTAGCACCCGAATTGTGGTCAGTCTAGCCACGTGTGAGTAAGTATCAAAGAAGTCTTCACCTTCTTTCTGGGTATAACCCTTAGCCACAAGCCGTGCCTTGTACTTTTCAATCGTACCATCAGGTCTAAGCTTCTTCTTGTACACCCACTTACTTCCTACAGGTTTGCACCCATAAGGACGGTCAGTGTTCTCCCAGGTTCCGTTAGCCAATATGGAATCCATCTCGCTACGAACAGCTTCCTTCCAATAGTCAGCATCAGGAGATGCATAGGCTTCTGAAATAGTCCTGGGTGTGTCATCCACAAGGTACACAATGAAATCATCACCAAAGGACTTTGCAGTCCTCTGTCTCTTACTCCTCACAGGAGTTCCATTGTCACCCTCATCAGGATTCTCAACGTGTTCCATCGCAATGGTGGGTTCAGGAATTACAGCGAATTCCTCACTAGATGGAGTAGGTATCTCCTGATTTGATGAAATCAACATATCCTTCATAGGAAATATGTCCTCAAAGACAGTTGCATCATTCGGCTCCATAATCGTACTAACATGCATGTCGGATACCTCAGATTTTATTATCAAAAATCTATAGCCAATGCTATGAAAAGCATAGCCCAGAAGAACACAATCCACGGTTTTTGGTCCAAGCTTACGTTTCTTGGGAATTGGTATATTGACTTTCGCCAAACAACCCAAGTACGTAGGTAAGAGAGTTTCAACCTTTTCCTTTCCCATTCCTCAAATGGAGTCATGGTCTTATGCTTTGTGGGAACTCGGCTTAGGACATGACACGAAGTCATTAGCGCCTCCCCCCACCATTCCTTGGAGAGACCCGATGTGTCTAACATGGTGTTAACCATATCAGTTAGAGTTCGGTTCTTTCTTTCAGCTACCCCATTTTACTGAGGTGAGTAGGGAGGCGTCCTCTCATGGATTATACCATGTTCCGCACAAAACAAATCAAATTCATTGGAAAAGTACTCTCCACCACGATCAGACCTAAGCCGTTTAATTTTTCGATCAAGTTGGTTCTCTACTTTAGCTTTATAGTTTTTGAAGAAAGTTAAAGCCTCATCTTTTGATTTCAGAAGATACACATAACAATATCTAGTGGAGTCATCAATCAACGTCATGAAGTATCTCTTTCCACCTTTTGTCAACACGCCATTCATCTCACAAAGATCAGAATGTATAAGCTCTAGTGGCGCCAAGTCTCTTGCCTCTGCAGTCTTATGGGACTTGCGAGGTTGCTTAGCTTGCACACTTACTTGGCACTTGGAGCCTTTGACAGTAGAGATTTATTAAATTCATATTGGCTAGCCGCGTCATGCAACCAAAGTTAATGTGACAAATTCGTGAATGCCAGGTATCGGACTCATTATTGTGGCAAACATTATTAATAACTTTAGTGCAAATATCTGACAAAGACAGGCGGAACAAGCCTCCACTCTCATAGCCTTTTCCAACAAATTGTCCATACTTAGAAATTACATATTTATTGGACTCGAAAACCAACTTAAAACCATCTCGACATAAACGGGAACCGCTAACGAGATTTTTATTGATGGACGGCACATGATGAACGTTCTTCAGACGCACTGTCTTCCCTGAAGTAAACTTCAGATCGACTGTACCGACACCTTGAACGATGGCATGTGACCCGTTCTCCATCAGCACGGGAGAAGTCCCTATGACCTGGTAGGAAGAAAACATGGAGGCGTCAGCACAAACACGTACATTGGCACCGGTGTCAATTAACAATTAGGAGATTGAAATACTGGAAGGATGGTAGGAAGAATACCATACCCAGGTTCCTTCATATCAGTATCACCGATGACAATATTAGCGGACTTGCCTCTCTTCTCATGTTCACGCTCCTCAAAGCGGTTAGGACACTTCAGAGCCCAGAGATTAGGATCACCACAGACATGGCAAAGTCCCTTCCCCTTCTTATGAGAAATCTTCTTGAAGTTGGTAGAATGTGACGGCTTGTTCTTTGTATCAAACTTGCCTTTGCCCTGAGTTTTCTTCTTGTTGTTTTTGAACTTGTTGGGCTGGAAGTTCTTCTTCTGTACCATGTGGGCACTAGAAGCTCCCTCAGCAACTCGAGCACGTGTGTCCTTTGCTCTCGCCTTCTCTTCAACATCAAGAGTACCAATGAGATCCGCAACGGAAAACTCCTGTCTTTTGTGTTTCAGGGAAGTAGCAAAATTGTTTCACGAAGGTGGAAGCTTGGCAATAATGCCCCCGGCAACAAATTTGTCCGGCAACACACACTTCAAGTACTCAAGTTCTTTTGCGAGCGACTGTATCTCATGAGCCTGCTGTACAACAGAGCGTTCATCAGTCATCTTGTAGTGATAGAATTGCTCCATGACGTACAACTCGCTGCCGGCGTCCGAGGCACCAAACTTGGCCTCAAGCGCAGCCCACATGTCATTGCCGTTGTCAAACGACATATACGAATGCACAATGGAATCATCAAGAACACTCAGAAGAGCGCCTTTAAAGAGAGTATCGATCTTCTCAAAAGCTTCCAGCTGTGCTGGATTAAGATCGCCCTCTGGCTTGCCCTTGGTAGCGTCATAGCAGCCCATGGTCTGAAACCAGTAGACTGCTCTCGTGCGCCACCTCTTATATTGCACCCCCTTAAAGGCAGACGGCTTCAGATGCGCAGCAAAATCACTCGGAGTAAATTGCCTATAATGAGGTTTTTGGATTGTTGGAAATATGAGCAAATTACTACGAGATTTAGTTCGAATAAACAAAAAATAAATCATGACAGCAATAGCAGAGATTAAACTAATCATGTGAACTAGCATAGTAGATGAACATATCACATCTAGGGCACATACTAGAAACATGAATTCTACCACGATCTCGAACAGGAAGGATAGAATCACACACGGTGCAGCGGGAGCAGCACCGCCGGCGTTGACGTTGTCGCCCATGTCGTCGAGGATGAGGTTGCCGAGGTCGGGGAAGAAGTCGTCGTTGGTGAAGTCGTCGATGCCAGCAGTCGCGCGAGTGCGCTCCCCAAAAACCTGATCGCCCCTCTCCCGTACAGGATCACGAGAGGCGGGGTTTCGGAAGCCTGCTGTCCCTTCTTGCGGTGCACGCCGAAAGGAGGGATGGAGAAGACTTGTGTGGCAGCGCAATGATCTGGAACGATGGTGCGAAACCATACGAAGCGACGGCGGCCAGGGTAGACGTCTGTCTAACTATATAGTGCGGGCGGGGTAGATCGTGGGAGTAAACCCCACGTCCGAGTCGTCACGATCCAAAAGAATCGGAAACGGTTCAGTAATTAATGCGTCCGTTAATTATTAATTAATGACTCATTAATTTTTCCCGAGCAGCAAAAATGTAGACAACGTGCATAGCTCTGTCCTCGGCTCAATCCCGCAACCCGCGGCGCGGCGCGGCGTGACAAGCCAAGGAGTGGCGAGCGAGGAGGAGGAGCGCGCGTGTAGGTCTCTTCTTCTCATGCTCATACAAGTGGTAGAAGAGCTCACGTTATAAAAAAGTGCAAGTCTCTCTCAACTTCCGTGGTGGGACTAAACTCTAGTCTCACTCACTTCACTCACATGTGTGCATGAATGGGCCAACAGAATTTCAGAATTTTAGTTAGGCTTTGGGCCAAAGGCCTACTAGCAAAATTCCAACAAATAATACCTGAAGATGTTAACAAATTTTGCACCAAGGAGAAATATTATGAAGTCTAATATTTGTGAACTCTGTGGTTTGGAATGCGAGGATACCTACCACACATTCTCCAGCTGTCCGAGGGCACGGGCACTTCGGATTGCCATGGGAGAGCACTGGAACATGCCAGATGTGGACAACGTCTCCAATACCGAACAAGACCAGCTGCTCCAGCTACTGCAGAACTGCACGAAGGACGAGCGCCTCCCAATGCTTATGACGATGTGTCGGTCTTCACACGTAAGCAACGAGATCCCGACCACAAGCCAGCGTCAAGCACAGAATCTTCATGTCGGTTTATGACAAGCCACATCGAGTCGTCGATGGCATACGACAGCACCCGGAAGCCGATCCTGCCAAGGGCAAATCAGTTATCTCTCATGATCATATGCTCCACGGGAAGAAGCAGAAGGATCTGCCGCTCACATGTACAAGGCCACTAGAGCGATGAGCGATGGGCGAAGCCGCCGCCGGGTGGGACAAATTAAATGTCGATGGATCGTACGTAGAAGCTGAGAACACACGAGGAGTAGTCATGATCCTCCAAAACATGTGGGTAAGGTGATCTTTTCGTCCTGTGGCTACATTCTGTCTTTGCTCTAGTGCTCTTCAGCTAGCCATGATTTTCTGCAGGTTTTCTGTACGATCATGGAGGAATCTTCTCCTTTTTGTTGCTTTTCTGTCCGGGTTGGGAAAGAGGGTGTGTGGATCCGTTAGTCTTTTTGAATTGTTGTGGGTCTGTTAAAAAGTGGACAGGTAGAAACTAACAGACGACAGAGAACAGGAAACACTTGTCCAGTTCTAGTTGGTCGAGAAATCTGACTGAAATCCAATTGAATTTCAGCCGGATGTTAGTTAGACACTCCCTTTTTTTAACTTGAGAATTACACCTGATCCGTGTCAACCAAAGAAGGTAAACAAAGTGGCGATCGGTGGGGGCCCCTCGCCCAGAACTGGGATTGCACGGGAGGAGCTCCTCCTTATAAGCAATTTAATTATATACTCCGGTGGGAGGGTACGACGAAGAGTAGCCTGAACTGTAGAGAGCATGTGACAGTGCACGTTAGCAGACACAGAAATCCCCGAAAAGAAAAAACAGAGACAGAAATAACAAGGTGAGCCACCTGCTAGCTCAATGGGGCGTTCTGTGCCCACAACGCCGGTGTGGATTCATAACACACTCGTTGAGATTGGCTGATTATGCCAATTGGACTGTATTGACGATGCTTCTCCTGCAAAAAAAATATTGATGATGCTTAATAATTAATACAAGTCCGCTTTCGCAAAAGAAAGAAAATAGCCATAAACCGGTGAAAATGAGACATTGGTTCAAAATTCTGCCTAGCGAAAATACACCCATGACCTAAATACACGTGAAACATAAGAAATATCACATCTTTTCATATAAATATACTATGCACCTACACTGCAAGTTGGGGCCAAATTATATGCTCCGCCTTAGGGTATCTCTAGGAGAGTCCCTATCATATAACTTCTCAAATGCTCTCCTAAATTTTAACTCCTCGAAAGCAAGGGGTTAGGAAGTGGTCAGACCTGACGAAATCCCAATATTTAACTCCCTAAAAAATAGATTAGTTTCTCCATCCTTTGTCAGGTACATTTCAAATAATTGCATGATATTTCATCAATCGTTTGAATGGTGCAAATTGACCATATGCAACAATTCAACATACAAACATACATATAGTTCACCCAATCAAACAATTCAAATTATAACATGCATATCCAAAAGCCACCAAATCGATCAAATTTGATAAGAAAACACCACATAGCATGTCTTATGTCATGGATCAAGCCATACCAAGTTCATACTACACGAACTCAAACACTCCCATGCTCACCATCACCACAGTCACCATCACCATGTCCACCGCCACCACCACCATGGCTGACCTTTGAGATCTAAGAATTCTCTGGAGTGAGTCCCCAATATTTCCTTGGCATGGCATCTATCATGCTCGGATCCATGAACATGATATCATGCTCTTTAGCCTTCTTCTCTTTTGCAAGCCTCTCCCCCTCGAGTGCAATCCTCCCCTCCCCCGCTTCCCTCCTTCCTCGCTTGGGCCGTCAATTTTGCATTTCACTTCTCATCCTCCATGAACCTGAGCTTGTTCCACCTTATCGACTTCTCTTTGCGTTCAGCTACCAAAGATATCTTGGCCTCAATCATAGCACAAATCTCCTCTTTAGGCGTCGACACGTACATGTCGCTTCCTCTCTTTCACAATATTTTGCCCATCCAGCCTTTCGTGACGATTTTCATCCTACTCATCATCAACTTCAACCGATATGCTAATTCATGACCTCTTCTGTATGGTTTCGAAATTCTTCCAGATCGACTTCTTTTTGCCAACTATTTCCTTATAGTAATGGTTCAACATGAATGCTTTGCCGCCTCCCTTTTTGTTGCGCTACTTGTATAGCTATTGGATGATAGGCCCATATCCCCTGATTGGAACCCCACTCGGTGGTGCATGCTTGACTTGATCAACACAACAAGACCAGCGGTTGCATCGGCGGGAAGCGGAGGCCTTTGGTCCCGGTTGGTGGCACCAACCGGGACTAAAGAGGGAGCATTTGTCCCGGTTGTTACAAAGAACCGGTTTTAATACACCCCTTTAGTCCGGGTTGGTGGCACCAACCGGGACTAAATGCCCTTGCACAGCGGCGTGGTGGTGGGAGTTTAGTCCCACCTCGCTAGTTGAGAGGGGCGCGCAGTGGTTTATAAGCCCCACTGCCGCACCCCTCTCAACCTCCTCTCCATTGCAGGCTTACGTGCCTACTTGTTACTGCTATGCCTGATGGGCCTGCTGGCCCTGCTATGGGCCTGAATCCTGGCCCATGGATGGGTTTCTAGTCGTATTCAGACCGTGGTGCCTAGTAGGTGGCAAATTTTTTATTTTTCCTAGTTTTTTTTCTTTTTTGCTTTATTTATTTTGTTTTGTTTTGTTTCTACTTACAACAAAATACTTATTTATTTTATTTTATTTTGTTTCTAATTACTTATTTATTTTATTTTATGATAATTCTTTTTGCTACTAAAGTTTCTAACAAAAAAGTTCTTTATGAAAATTCTTTTTGCTTTTAATGATTTTGAACAGAAAATACTTTGATAATTTTAGTTGCATCAATTTTATATCATTTTAGTTTCAATAATACTAGAGGTTGCTTATAATGTTTTGAACAGAAAATACGTTGATAATTTTAGTTTCATGAATTTTATTTATGTTATTAAAGTTTATTTTATTTTATTTTATTTTGTTTCTACTTATATATTTTATTAAAGTTTATTTTATTCTGTTTCTAATTACTTATTTATTTTATTTTATGATAATTGTTATTTTCCATGCATTTACTGATTATTTTGAGCTATAAGACCCTGAAATTGAAAAGCACTACAAATGAACTCTCAAAAGGTTGAAAGTTGGCATGGTATGATCATTTCACCCACATAGCATGTGCAAGAAAGTAGAGAGGGTTACGGCAAAAATTGGATGCACTTTGTGTACAAAACGGACAATCTCTTTCGAAGTATCAGGGTTTCATACGGAAACTCGTCTGTTACAAAGGGATTTCATTTTTTAGAACTTATTTGAACTCCATAGTTTTTCTGTGTTCAAAATGCACCATTCAAAGCCACATCATCAATTTTCAACCTTTCTGACTTCATTTGTTATTTTCCATGTATTTACTGATTATTTTGAGCTATAAGACCCTGAAATTGAAAAGCACTACAAATGAACTCTGAAAAGGTTGAAAGTTGGCATGGTATCATCATTTCACCCACATAGCATGTGCAAGAAAGTTGAGAGGGTTACGGAAAAAAATGGATGCACTTCGTGTACAAAACGGACAACCTTTTTCAAAGTATCAGGATTTCATACGGAAACTCGTCTGTTACAACAGGCATTTCAAATGAACTACGAAAAGGTTGAAAGTTGGCATGGTATCATCATAATAGTTGTGGAGAGAAAGTCTTCACTTTTTTTCGCTTGCGTGCTTTGCTTATTGCGCTGTAACCATGGATAATCTTCATCGTTTATCAGGATGCTTGGGTCAGCCTTGACTTTGAAGGGAGGAATTTCGTGAAACTTTTCATAATCTTCAGACATGTCTGTCTTGCCCTCCACTCCCACGATGTCCCTTTTCCCTGGAAGAACTATGTGGCGCTTTGGCTCATCGTATGATGTATTCGCTTCCTTATCTTTTTTTTCTCGGTTTGGTAGACATGTCCTTCACATAGATAACCTGTGCCACATCATTGGCTAGGACGAACGGTTCGTCAGTGTACCCAAGATTGTTCAGATCCACTGTTGTCATTCCGTACTGTGGGTCTACCTGTACCCCGCCTCCTGACAGATTGACCCATTTGCACTTAAACAAAGGGACCTTAAAACCATGTCCGTAGTCAAGTTCCCATATGTCCACTATGTAACCATAATATGTGTCCTTTCCCCTCTCGGTTGCTGCATCAAAGCGGACACCGCTATTTTGGTTGGTGCTCTTTTGATCTTGGGCGATCGTGTAAAATGTATTCCCATTTATCTCGTATCCTTTGTAAGTCAATACAGTCGAAGATGGTCCCCTGGACAACGAGTACAGCTCATCACAAACAGTGTTGTCACCTCTGAGACGTGTTTCCAACCAACTGCTGAAAGTCCTGATGTGTTCACATGTAATCCAGTCGTCACACTGCTCCGGGTGTTTGGAGCGCAGACTGTTCTTTTGTTCATCGACATACGGGGTCACCAAGGTAGAGTTCTGTAGAACTGTGTAGTGTGCTTGAGACCAAGAATGCCCGTCCCTGCATATTATTGAGTCCACTCCTAGCGTGCCTTTTCCAGTCAGTCTCCCGGCATACCGCGATTTAGGGAGACCTATCTTCTTAAGGCCAGGAATGAAGTCAACATAAAACCCAATGACATCCTCTGTTTGATGGCCCATGGAGATGCTTCCTTCTGGCCTAGCACGGTTATGGACATATTTCTTTAGGACTCCCATGAACCTCTCAAAGGGGAACATATCGTGTAGAAATACGGGGCCCAGAATGACAATCTCGTCGACTAGATGAACTAGAACGTGCGTCATGATATTGAAAAAGGATGGTGGGAACACCAGCTCGAAACTGACAAGACATTGCACCACATCACTCCTTAGCCTTGGTATGATTTCTGGATCGATCACCTTCTGAGAGATTGCATTGAGGAATGCACATAGCTTCACAATGGCTAATCGGACATTTTCCGGTAGAAGCCCCCTCAATGAAACCGGAAGCAGTTGCGTCATAATCACGTGGCAGTCATGAGACTTTAGGTTCTGGAAATATTTATTATTCCCTTTATATTCGACGAGAAGCCAGTAGGGACCTTCATACTGAGCAGGCATTCAAAAAAGATTTCCTTCTCTTCTTTGGTAAGAGCGTAGCTTGCAGGACCTTCATACTGCTTTGGAGGCATGCCGTCTTTTTCGTGCAAACGTTGCAGGTCCTCCCGTGCCTCAGGTGTATCTTTTGTCTTCCCATACACGCCCAAGAAGCCTAACAGGTTCACGCAAAGGTTCTTCGTCACGTGCATCACGTCGATTGAAGAGCGTACCTCTAGGTCTTTCCAGTAGGGTAGGTCTCAAAATGTAGATTTCTTCTTCCACATGGGTGCGCGTCTCTCAGCGTCATTCGGAACAGCTAGTCTGCCGAGACCCTTTCCAAAGATTACGTGTAAATCAGAGACCATAGCAAGTACGTGATCACCGGTACGCATGGCGGGCTTCTTCCGGTTATCTGCCTCGCCTTTGAAATGCTTGCCTTTCTTTCGACATTGATGGTTGGTCGGGAGAAATCGACGATGGCCCAGGTACACATTCTTCCTGCATCTGTCCAGGTATATACTTTTGGTGTCAGCTACACAGTGCGTGCATGCGTGGTATCCCTTGTTTGTCTGTCCTGAAAGGTTACTGAGAGCGGGCCAATCGTTGATGGTTACAAACAGCAACGCATGCAGGTTAAATTCCTCCTGTTTGTGCTTATCCCACGCACGTACACCGTTTCCATTCCACAGCTGTAAAAGTTCTTCAACTAATGGCCTTAGGTACACATCAATGTCGTTGCCGGGTTGCTTAGGGCCTTGGATGAGAATTGGCATCATAATGAACTTCCGCTTCATGCACATCCAAGGAGGAAGGTTATACATACATAGAGTCACAGGCCAGGTGCTGTGATTGCTGCTCTGCTCCCCGAAAGGATTAATGCCATCCGCGCTTAAAGCAAACCATACGTTCCTTGGGTCACCTGCAAACTCAGCCCAGTACTTTCTCTCGATTCTTATCCACTGCGACCCGTCAGCGGGTGCTCTCAACTTCCCGTCTTTCTTACGGTCCTCATTGTGCCATCGCATCAACTTGGCATGCTCTTTGTTTCTGAACAGTCGTTTCAACTGTGGTATTATAGGAGCATACCACATCACCTTCGCAGGAACCCTCTTCCCGTGGGGCTCATCGTCAACATCACCAGGGTCATCTCGTCTGATCTTATACCACAATGCACCGCATACCGGGCATGCGTTCAAATCCTTATACGCACCGCGGTAGAGGATGCAGTCATTAGGGCATGCATGTATCTTCTCCACCTCCAATCCTAGAGGGCATACGACCTTCTTTGCTGCGTACGTACTGTCGGGCAATTCATTATCCTTTGGAAGCTTCTTTTTCAATATTTTCAGTAGCTTCTCAAATCCTTTGTCAGGCATAGCATTCTCTGCCTTTCACTGCAGCAATTCCAGTACAGTACTGAGCTTTGTGTTGCCATCTTCGCAATTGGGGTACAACCCTTTTTTGTGATCCTCTAACATGCGATCGAACTTCAGCTTCTCCTTTTCACTTTGGCACTTTTCCCTTGCATCAACAATGACCCGGCGGAGATCATCATCGGGCACATCGTCTGGTTCCTCTTGATCTTCATCAGCTTCCACCGTTCAGCATCACCATATTCAGGGGGCACATAGTTGTCATCGTCCTCTTCTTCTTCGCTGTCTTCTATCATAACCCCTATTTCTCCGTGCTTGGTCCAAACATTATAGTGTGGCATGAAAACCTTATAAAGCAGGTGGGTGTGAAGGGTTTTCGAGTCAGAGTAAGACCTCGTATTCCCACAGCTAGGGCATGGACATCACATAAAACCATTCTGCTTGTTTGCCTCAGCCACTTCGAGAAAATTATGCACGCCCTTAATGTACTCGGAGGTGTGTCTGTCACCGTACATCCATTGCCGTTTCATCTGCGTGCATTATATATAATTATGTGTGTCAAAAGTAAGAAAATTAGACAAGTATCTATGTAAAGTAAGAATTTTTTTATTCAGAAAGAAGATAAGAACAAGAGGCTCACCACGGTGGTCCCAGCGACGAGATCGGCGCGGGCGATCGATGGCGGTGAAGACGGGGATGGGGCGTGACGGACCGCTAATATAAACCTAGACATATCTAGGAAAAAATGGAGCTCGGAGGTCGAGCTTCGAGAGGAGAAAGCTTAACTAGTGTGGCTCGGGCATTTCATCGAACACCTCATGTGCATAGGAGGTGAGCTAGAGCACCCAATGCCCTCCCCCTCGCCGGCCAGCAAAAAACAGAGCACTGTGGAGTGCTCTGCTCGCCGGCGATGGGGTATATATATAGGCAACTCATTTGTCCCGGTTCGTGGATGGAACCGGGACTAAAGGCCTTCCTTCTGTCCCGGTTCCTGCCACGGACCGGGACCAATGGTTGTGGGCCAGGAGCGAGGCCCATTGGTCCCGGTTCGTGCCAAGAACCGGCGCAAATGGGCCCAGACAAACCGGGACCAATGCCCACGAGGCCCCGGCCGGCCCCCTGGGCTCTCGAACCAGGAAAAATGCCTCCATTGGTCCCGGTTCGTGGCAGAACCGGGACTAATGGGCTGGCCAGGCCCGAACGAAAGCCCCTTTGTCTACTAGTGATTGCTTGCAAGGCTTGTAGTGATGTGCATTACTGAGAGGGCCTAGAGATACCTCTCCGATACTCGGAGTGACAAATCCTAATCTCAATCTATGCCAACCCAACAAATACCTTCAGAGACAACTGTAGAGCATCTTTATAATCACCCAGTTACGTTGTGACGTTTGATAGCACACAAGGTGTTCCTCCGGTATTCGGGAGTTGCATAATCTCATAGTCATAGGAACATGTATAAGTCATGAAGAAAGCAATAGCAACATACTAAACAATCAAGTGCTAAGCTAACGGAATGGGTCAAGTCAATCACATCATTCTCTAATGATGTGATCCCGTTAATCAAATGACAACTCATGTATATGGCTAGGAAACTTAACCATCTTTGATTCAACGAGCTAGTCAAGTAGAGGCATACTAGTGACACTCTGTTTGTCTATGTATTCACACATGTACTAAGTTTACGGTTAATACAATTCTAGCATGAATAATAAACATTTATCATGATATAAGGAAATATAAATAACAATTTTATTATTGCCTCTAGGGCATATTTCCTTCATTTTGCCCTCCTTTCTCTTATCCCTAAGGAGGCTGATGTTACTAGTATGAAGAAATTCAGACCTATTAGTCTTCTTAACTGCAGTTTTAAGATCTTCACCAAAGTACTAACTAATAGGACTAATACTCTTTTAAACATATTGATTTCCTGTAATCAATCTGCCTTCTTGATAGGCAGATACATTTTAGACAGTGTGGTTACAGCCCATGAAGTCCTGCATTCTGTACACACAGTGCTTAAACTAGATTATGAGAAAGCTTTTGATTTTGTTAACCTAGATTTCCTCACTGAACTTCTGTCCTTGAGAGGTTTTGGGAGTAAATGGATATCTTGGATTTCTGCTATCACTAGAAATGGGTCGGTGGCGGTGAAGATGAATGGTTTTGAAAGTGATTTCTTCATTACCACCAAAGGGCTTAGGCAGGGGGACCCTGCCTCACCCTTACTTTTCAACCTAGTGCTGGATGTGTTGTCTAGGATGCTTATGAAAGTTGCTAACAGTGGGATGATTAGAGGCCTCTGTGCTAACTTTTGACAAGGAGGGATAATTTGTCTGCAATATGCTGATGACACCATCCTTTTCTTGGAAAATAACTTTGAAAAAGTCTCGAATCTAAAGGTGGTGCTCCCATGTTTTGAGTAGGTCTCTGGGATGAAAATCAATTACTCAAAAAGTGAATTGATCCCAATTAACATGACCTTGGAGGAAACTCTACCTTTTGCCAACACATTAGGGTGCAAGCAAGGGGCCTTCCCAATTAAGTATCTAGGCATCCCTTTACATTATGATAAGTTGAAAAGGGAAGATCTCCAACCCCTGATAGACAAAATCCTAAAGAGGATAGCAGGATGGAGAGGGAAGCTACTCTCTCATAAAGGTAACACTACAAAAAAATACACTTCCGTGATGATACGTGTTTGTCACAGTAGGTCACATTTTCTGTCATGCATGTACATCCATGATGATTTTATGACAGAATCAAGATAGTCATACCTGTGCTGTCGTAGAAGTGTTCCATGACATTACCAAAATTATCATCACGGAAGTGTCCACTTCCATGACGATAAATCGCGCGTCATAGAACTGCTTTCATCAAGGGTGACCGACACGTGGCATCCACCATAACAGGTCGCCGTTAAGCTATCGGGTCCGGTTTTGGATCCGATAACCTGTTAACAGCCCGAACCAATGGGGATTTTCCACGTGTAAAATTATGATTGGCCAGAGGAAACACGTGTTGGCTCACCATTGGGACAGATGTCATCCACTCATTGGACAGGAGGCGCCTATGATACATCGACACGTGGCACGACCCAACAGAGGCCCATTCCGGTGAAAAGGCCGACCCATTTGACTTGGTCAAAAGGTAACGGGCCGGCCCATGGAAAGCGTGTTAAAGGCCTGTTCGTATATAGCCCATTTACGACCCGCTAACTACCGGCCCGTTACGACCTATCGGAATTAAGTCCAGTAGCTTCATCTAGGCCGTCCAATACGATTCCAGCCCGTTGTAACTTCCGGCCCATGTATGGCCCATGATGTCTTCCAGCCGATATGAGGCCCTTTGTAACTCTCGGGCCATTAAAGGCCCGAGATGAAACTGGCCCATAATAAACAGTGTATTGCTTTATACCCATTAACGACCCATTATTCCGTCAGCCGTTTCTAGCCCATGTTAACTTTCGGCCTTCTAAGGGCCCATTTATTCTTGGGATCATTTCTAAAATTCGGTTAGTTACGATCTGTTACTCGCCTGTTCCGTTTGTGGGCCAAGTTTAGCCAGTGGTTACATTCGGCCCGTTTGGGGCCCGTTAACCCGCTGGGCTGTTTTCGTACCGTTATCAAATACGGCCTATTAACGGCCCGTTATGGTCCACAAATAGTACGACCCATGTTTGGCGAAATGATTATACGCCCCGTAGAAGGCCCATGGATCCTACGGCCCGTAGAAGACCAATGGATCCTACGGCCTGTAGAAGGCCCATGGATCATACAGCCCGTAGAAAGTCCATGGATCCTACGGCCCGTAGAAGGCCCATGGATCCTACGGCCGGTAGAAGGTCCACGGATCCTATGGCCCGCAGGAGGCCCATGGTTACAACATTCCGTGTGTTGCCATGATTATTGTGGCCTAATTACCTAAAATAGGTTATTGTGGCCACTAGAAAAACGCGGAAAAAGAACTGCAGTGACTACAAGCAAACAACTAAACAAGACAATAAGGAAATAAATAAGCAAGCAACTAACGCTAGCCTATTACCGCTATTACACATATTACATCCACCGGGCATCAAAGTTCGCCACCAGTGCAAATATAGGGAACAAAGCAGCATATTACATACACTGGCCGTCAAAATTGGCCACCAGTGCAAATAAACACGGCATCAAAGCAAGTCCATAACTGAAACAACTTCAGAAGAGCTCAAGAAACGTTATCCTGGGTATCCACCATGCTGGCAATAAGCTTAGCAAGCTTATTAGCTTTGTCCTGTTTGGCGCTAAAATCCTCCAACGCTTGCTGTTGCACCAGAAAGTATGCATCTGAATGCTCCAGGGACTTCCGCAGTCCTTCGGCTTCTTGTCGCAGCATAGCTGATCGATGTCTTTCAGCTTGTAGTTGAGACTCAAGAAACCGAACTGATTCAAACCGTGAGTTTGAATAGCTTGTGCAAGCGGTAGTGGCCAGTAACTCGAACAGTAAACCAAGACAGGACTTTGGGGTTGCCTCACTGTCTTCAAGATAGTTTTCCTTAGCTATTTTATCAGCTTTGTTGGAGACCAACAAGGATGTCTCACGAACCTGAACCTTATCTGCATTACTTCCTTTATTATTGCTTAATAAGGCACTCTTCCCCAATATTCTGTCAGCATTCTAAAAGAAGAAACTATTGGGGAACGTAGAAATAATTCAAAATTTTCCTACGTGTCACCAAGATCAATCTAGGAGATGCTAGCAACGAGAGAGAGGGAGTGCATCTTCATACCCTTGAAGATCACTAAGCGGAAGCGTTACAAGAACGTGGTTGATGGAGTCGTACTTGCAGTGATTCAAATCGCGGAAGATCCGATCTAGCGCCGAATGGACGGCGCCTCCGCGTTCAACACACGTACAGCCCAGGGACGTCTCCTCCTTCTTGATCCAGCAAGGGGAGAGGAGAAGTTGAGGGAGAACTCCAGCAGCACAACGGTGTGGTGGCAATGGAGCTCGTGGTTATCCGGCAGAGCTTCGCTAAGCACTACGGAGGAGGAGGAGGAGTATGAGGAGGGAGGGCTGCCCCAGGGAAGAGGTACGGCTGCCCTCCCACCCCTCCACTATATATAGGGGCAAGGGGAGAGGGGGAGGCGCCCTAGGGTTTCCCCTAGGGGGCGGCGGCCAAGCAGATTGGATCTCCCTAGGGAAAATCCCAGGGAGACTTGCCCCCCAAGCCAAGCAGGTGGAGGCTTGCCTCCCAAGCCAGGTGGAGGCGCCCCACCTCCCCAAGTAACATGGGAAAGCGTGTGGGGGCGCACCACCCCTTAGTGGGCTGGTTTGCCCCTTCCCCTTTGGCCCATGAGGCCCTCCAACACTTGTCGGGGCTCCCGAAACACCTTTCTGTCATGCTGGCCATAGCCTGGTACCCCTGGAACACTTCCGGACTCCAATACCCTTCGTCCAATATATCGATCTTCATCGCCGGACCATTCCGGAACTCCTCGTGATGTCCGGGATCTCATCCGGGACTCTGAACAACCTTCGGTAACCACATACTATTTCCCATAACAACTCTAGCGTCACCGAACCTTAAGTGTGTAGACCCTACGGGTTCGGGAACCATGCAGACATGACCGAGACACCTATCCGGCCAATAACCAATAGTGGGATCTGGATACCCATATTGGCTCCCACATGTTCCACGATGATCTCATCGGATGAACCATGATGTCGGGGATTCAATCAATCCCGTATACAATTCCCTTTGTCTATCGGTATGTTACTTGCCCGAGATTCGATCGTCGGTATCCCTATACCTTGTTCAATCTCGTTACCGGCAAGTCTCTTTACTCGTTCCGTAACGCATGATCCCGTGGCTAACTCATTAGCCACATTGAGCTCATTATGATGATGCATTACCGAGTGGGCCCAGAGATACCTCTCCGTCATACGGAGTGACAAATCCCAGTCTCGATTTGTGCCAACCCAACAGACACTTCCGGAGATACCTGTAGTGCACCTTTATAGCCACCCAGTTACGTTGTGACGTTTGGTACACCCAAAGCATTCCTACAGTATCCGGGAGTTGCACAATCTCATGGTCTAAGGAAACGATACTTGACATTAGAAGCTCTTAGCAAACGAACTACACGATCTTGTGCTATGCTTAGGATTGGGTCTTGTCCATCACATCATTCTCCTAATGATGTGATCCCGTTATCAATGACATCCAATGTCCATGGTCAGGAAACCATAACCATCTATTGATCAACGAGCTAGTCAACTAGAGGCTTACTAGGGACATGTTGTGGTCTATGTATTCACACATGTATTACGGTTTCCAGTTAATACAATTATAGCATGAACAATAGACAATTATCATGAACAAGGAAATATAATAATAACCATTTTATTATTGCCTCTAGGGCATATTTCCAACAGTCTCCCACTTGCACTAGAGTCAATAATCTAGTTCACATCACTATGTGATTGTAATGAATCCAACACCCATGGGGTTTGTTCATATCTCACTTGTGAGAGAGGTTATTAGTCAACGGGTCTGAACCTTTCAGATCCGTGAGTGCTTTACAAATCTCTATGTCATCTTGTAGATGCAGCTACCACGCGCTACTTGGAGCTATTCCAAATAATTGCTCTACTATACGAATCCGGTTTACTACTCAGAGTCATCCGGATTAGTGTCAAAGTTTGCATCGACGTAACCCTTTACGACGAACTCTTTTACCACCTCCATAATCGAGAAAATTCCTTAGTCCACTAGTTACTAAGGATAAGTTCGACCGCTGTCATGTGATCCATTCCTGGATCACTCTTGTACCCCTTTACTAACTCATGGCAAGGCATACTTCAGGTGCGGTACACAGCATAGCATACTGTAGAGCCTACATCTAAAGCATAGGGGACGACCTTCGTCCTTTCTCTCTCTTCTGCCGTGGTCAGGTCTTGAGTCTTACTCAATACTCACACCTTGTAACACAGCCAAGAACTCCTTCTTTGCTGATCTATTTTGAACTCCTTCAAAATCTTGTCACGGTATGTATTCATTTGAAAGTACTATTAAGCGTTTTTTATCTATCCTTATAGATCTTGATGCTCAATGTTCAAGTAGCTTAATCCAGGTTTTCCATTGAAAAACACTTTTCAAATAACCCTGTATGCTTTCCAGAAATTCTACATCATTTCTGATCAACAATATGTTAACAACATATACTCAGCAAAAATTCTATAGTGCTCTCACTCACTTCTTTGGAAATACAAGTTTCTCATAAACTTTGTATAAACCCAAAATCTTTGATCATCTCATCAAAGCGTACATTCCAACTCCGAGATGCTTACTCCAGTCCTTAGAAGGATTGCTGGAGCTTTGCATACTTGTTAGCATCTTTCAGGATTGACAAAAACATCTGGTTGTATCACATACAACCTTTCCTCAAGAAAATCGTCGAGGAAACAATGTTTTGACATCCTATCTGCAAGATTTCATAAATAATGCAGTAATTGCTAATATAATTCCAACAGACTCTTAGCATCGCTACGAGTGAGAAAGTCTCATCGCAGTCAACTCCTTGAACTTTTCGGAAAACATCTTAACGACAAGTCGAGCTTTCTTAATGGTGACACTTACCATCATTGTCCGTCTTCCTTTTAAAATCCATCTACACCCAACAGCCTTACGACCATCAAGTAGTTCTTCCAAAGTCTATACTTTGTTTTTATACATGGATCCTCTCTCGGATTTTATGGCCTCGAGCCATTCGTCGGAATCTGGGCCCGCCACCGCTTCTCCATAGCTCGTAGGTTCATTGTTGTCTAGCAACATGACTTCCAAGACAGGATTACGTACCACTCTGAAGTAGTACGCATCCTTGTCGTCCTACGAGGTTTGGTAGTGACTTGATCCGAAGTTTCATGATCACTATCATAAGCTTCCACTTCAATTGGTGTAGGTGCCACAGGAACAACTTCTTGTGTCCTGCTACACACTAGTTGAAGTGACGGTTCAATAACCCCATCAAGTCTCCACCATCCTCCCACTCAATTCTTTCGAGAGAAACTTTTCCTTGAGAAAGGACCCGTTTCTAGAAACAATCACTTTTGCTTCCAGATCTGAAATAGGAGGTATACCCAACTGTTTTGGGTATTCTATGAAGATGCATTTATCCGCTTTGGGTTCGAGCTTATCAGCCTGAAACTTTTTCACATAAGCGTCGCAGCCCCAAACTTTTAAGAAACGACAGCTTAGGTTTCTCTAAACCATAGTTCATACGGTGTCGTCTCAACGGAATTGCGTGGTGCCCTATTTAAAGTGAATGCGGTTGTCTCTAATGCCTAGCCCATAAATGATAGCGGTAATTTGATAAGAGACATCATGGTATGCACCATATCCAATAGGGTGCAGTTATGATATTCGGACACACCATCACACTATGGTGTTCCAGGCGGTATTAGTTGTGAAACAATTTCCACAATGTCTTAATTGTGTGCCAAACTCGTAACTCAGATATTCATCTCTATGATCATATCACAGACATTTTATCCTCTTGTCACGACGATCTTCAACTTCACTCTGAAATTACTTGAACCTTTCAATAATTCAGACTTGTGTTTCATCAAGTAAATATACTCAGCATCTACTCAAATCATTTGTGAAGTAAGAACATAACGATATCCACTGCGTGCCTCAGCACTCATTGGACTGCACACATCAAAATGTATTACTTCCAACAAGTTGCTTTCTTGTTCCATCTTACTGAAAACGAGGCCTTTCAGTCATCTTGCCCATGTGTTATGATTTGCATGTCTCAAGTGATTCAAAATCAAGTGAGTCCAAACAATCCATCTGTATGGAGTTTCTTCATGCATATCTACCAATAGACATGGTTCGCATGTCTTAGTCTTTTCAAAAACGAGTGAGTCCAAAGATCCATCAACATGGAGCTTCTTCATGCGTTTTATACCAATATGACTCAAGTGGCAGTGCCACAAGTATGTGGTACTATCATTACTATCTTATATCTTTTGGCATGAATATGTGTATCACTACGATCGAGATTCAATAAACCATTCATTTTAGGTGCAAGACCATTGAAGGTATTATTCAAATAGACAGAGTAACCATTATTCTCCTTAAATGAATGACCGTATTGCGATAAACATAATCCAATCATGTCTATGCTCAACGCAAACACCAACTAACAATTATTTAGGTTTAACACCAATCTTGATGGTAGAGGGAGCATGCGATGCTTGATCACATCAACCTTGGAAACACTTCCAACACATATCGTCATCTCACCTTTAGCTAGTCTCCGTTTATTCTGTAGCCTTTTATTTCGAGTTACCAACACTTGGCAACCGAACTGGTATCTAATACCCTGGTGCTACTAGGAGTACTAGTAAAGTACACATTAATATACTTCTGTCGACCTTGCCTGCCTTCTCATCTACCAAGTATCTAGGGTAGTTCTGCTTCAGTGACCGTTCCCCTCATTACAGAAGCACTTAGTCTCGGGTTTGGGTTCAACCTTGGGTTTCTTCACTGGAGCAGCAACTGATTTGCCGTTTCATGAAGTATCCCTTCTTGCCCTTGCCCTTCTTGAAACTAGTGGTTTTACTAACCATGAACAATTGATGCTCCTACTTGATTTCTACTTTCGCGGTGTCAAACATCGCGAGTTGCTCAAGGATCATCATGTCTATCCCTGATATGTTATAGTTCATCACGAAGCTCTAATAGCTTGGTGGCAGTGACTATGGAGAACCATCATTATCTCATCTGGAAGACAACTCCCACTCGATTCAAGCGATTGTAGTACTCAGATAATCCGAGCACATGCTCAACGATTGAGCTTTTCTCCCTTAGTTTGCAGGCTTAAGAAACTTGTCAGAGGTCTCATACCTCTTGACGTGGGCACTAGTCTGAAATCCCAATTTCAGTCTTTGGAACATCTCATATGTTCTGCGACGTTTCAAAAATGTCTTTGGTGCCACAATTTTAAACCGTTAGCATCACACACTGAACTATCACGTAGTCATCAAAACGTGTATGTCAGATGTTTCGCAACATCTACAGACGACGCTCGAGGTTCAGCACACCGAGCGATGCATTAAGGACATAAGCCTTCTGTGCAGCAATGAGGACAATCCTCAGTTTACGGACCTAGTCCGCATAATTGCTACTATCAACTTTCAACTAAATTTTCTCTAGGAACATATCTTTAGTAGAACTAAAGCGTAAGCTACGACATAATTTGCAAAGACCTTTTGACTATGTTCATGATAATTAAGTTCATCTAATCAAATTATTTAATGAACTCCCACTCAGATAGACATCCCTCTAGTCATCTAAGTGATACATGATCCGAGTCAACTAGGCCGTGTCCAATCATCACGTGAGACGGACTAGTCATCATCGGTGAACATCTCCATGTTGATCGTATCTACTACACGACTCATGTTCGACCTTTCGGTCTCTTGTGTTCCGAGGCCATGTCTGTACATGCTAGGCTCGTCAAGTCAACCTAAGTGTTTCGCATGTGTAAATCTGGCTTACACCCGTTGTATGCGAACGTTAGAATCTATCACACCCGATCATCACGTGGTGCTTCGAAACAACGATCCTTCGCAATGGTGCACAGTTAGGGGGAACACTTTTCTTGAAATTTTAGTGAGGGATCATCTTATTTATGCTACCGTCGTTCTAAGCAAATAAGATGTAAACATGACAAGCATCACATGGAAATCATAAAGTGACATGATATGGCCAATATCATCTTGCGCCTTTTGACCTCCATCTTCGAGGCGCGGCATGTTCACCTTCGTCACCGGCATGACACCATGATCTCTATCATCATGATCTCCATCATCGTGTCTTCATGAAGTTGTCTCGCCAACTATTACTTCTACTACTATGGCTAACGGTTAGCAATAAAGTAAAGTAATTACATGGCGTTTTTCATTGACACGCATGTCATACAATAAATTAAGACAACTCCTATGGCTCCTGCCGGTTGTCATACTCATCGACATGCAAGTCGTGATTCCTATTACAAGAACATGATCAGTCTCATACATCACATATATATAATTCATCACATCCTTTTGGCCATATCACATCACATAGCATACCCTGCAAAAACAAGTTGGATGTCCTCTAATTGTTGTTGCATGTTTTACATGGCTGCTATGGGTTTCTAGCAAGAACGTTTCTTACCTACGCAAAAGCCACAACGGTGATATGCCAATTGCTATTTACCCTTCATAAGGACCCTCTTCATCGAATCCGATCCGACTAAAGTGGGAGAGACAGACACCCGCTAGCCACCTTATGCATCAAGTGCATGTCAGTCGGTGGAACCTGTCTCACGTAAGTGTACGTGTAAGGTCGGTCCGGGCCGCTTCATCCCACAATGCCGCCGAATCAAGATAAGACTAGTAACGGCAAGCAAATTGAACAAATCATCGCCCACAACTACTTTGTGTTCTACTCGTGCATAGAATCTACGCATAGACCTAGCTCATGATGCCACTGTTGGGAACGTAGCAATAATTCAAAATTTTCCTACGTGTCACCAAGATCAATCTAGGAGATGCTAGCAACAAGAGAGAGGGAGTGCATCTTCATACCCTTGAAGATCGCTAAGCGGAAGCGTTACAAGAACGCGGTTGATGGAGTCGTACTCGCAGCGATTCAAATCGCGGAAGATCCGATCTAGCGCCGAACGGACGGCGCCTCCGCGTTCAACACACGTACAGCCCGGGGACGTCTCCTCCTTCTTGATCCAGCAAGGGGAGAGGAGAAGTTGAGGGAGAACTCCAGCAGCACGACGGCGTGGTGGCAATGGAGCTCATGGTTCTCCGGCAGAGCTTCGCTAAGCACTACGGAGGAGGAGGAGGAGGAGTATGAGGAGGGAGGGCTGCCCCAGGGAAGAGGTACGGCTGCCCTCCCACCCCTCCACTATATATAGGGGCAAGGGGAGAGGGGGAGCCGCCCTAGGGTTTCCCCTAGGGGGCGGCGGCCAAGCAGATTGGATCTCCCTAGGGAAAATCCTAGGGAGACTTGCCCCCCAAGCCAAGCAGGTGGAGGCACCCCACCTCCCCAAGTAACATGGGAAAGGGTGTGGGGGCGCACCACCCCTTAGTGGGCTGGTTTGCCCCTTCCCCTTTGGCCCATGAGGCCCTCCAACACTTGCCGGGGCTCCCGAAACACCTTTCGGTCATGCTGGCCATAGCCTGGTACCCCCGGAACACTTCCGGACTCCAATACCCTTCGTCCAATATATCGATCTTCACCGCCGGACCATTTCGGAACTCCTCGTGATGTCCGGGATCTCATCCGGGACTCCGAACAACCTTCAGTAACCACATACTATTTCCCATAACAACTGTAGCGTCACCGAACCTTAAGTGTGTAGACCCTACGGGTTCGGGAACCATGCAGACATGACCGAGACACCTCTCCGGCCAATAACCAATAGCGGGATCTGGATACCCATATTGGCTCCCACATGTTCCACGATGATCTCATCGGATGAACCACGATGTCGGGGATTCAATCAATCCCGTATACAATTCCCTTTGTCTATCGGTATGTTACTTGCCCGAGATTCGATCGTCGGTATCCCTATACCTTGTTCAATCTCGTTACCGGCAAGTCTCTTTACTCGTTCCGTAACGCATGATCCCGTGGCTAACTCATTAGTCACATTGAGCTCATTATGATGATGCATTACCGAGTAGGCCCAGAGATACCTCTCCGTCATACGGAGTGACAAATCCCAGTCTCGATTCGTGCCAACCCAACAGACACTTTCGGAGATACCTGTAGTGCACCTTTATAGCCACCCAGTTACGTTGTGACGTTTGGTACACCCGAAGCATTCCTACAGTATCCGGGAGTTGCACAATCTCATGGTCTAAGGAAACGATACTTGACATTAGAAAAGCTCTTAGCAAACGAACTACACGATCTTGTGCTATGCTTAGGATTGGGTCTTGTCCATCACATCATTCTCCTAATGATGTGATCCCGTTATCAATGACATCCAATGTCCATGGTCAGGAAACCATAACCATCTATTGATCAACGAGCTAGTCAACTAGAGGCTTACTAGGGACATGTTGTGGTCTATGTATTCACACATGTATTACGGTTTCCAGTTAATACAATTATAGCATGAACAATAGACAATTATCATGAACAAGGAAATATAATAATAACCATTTTATTATTGCCTCTAGTGCATATTTCCAACAGAAACAGGCAGACACATAACATGTTTAACATGTACTAGTATATGAAACTCATTTCGATGAACCAGTTCATTAGTAAGGTGGACAAGATTAAACTACCAAGTCTTTTATTGCCAAGTAGTACATTATAAAAGCATCAAACAAACATATATCTATGTCCTATGGTCACTGCATTGTCTTGCCAAATCAAAATAGAGACACGGTTCAAATCATATCAGTTGAAGAGAAAGCAGCACTAAAAGAATACAAAGCGTGGGAAACTACACGACACAACAAGATTTCAGATGGGCACCATGGGTCTACATGTACAACAACACTATTGGCCCTGTTATGATGCTAGTGATGTGCATGATATGAGAACTCAACTATATACACAATTGAAATTGAAATGAACAGAGCTATTTAAGAGCAAACCTGTTAAAGAAACATGCGTAAACATACCTGTTGTGCCATTGGAGTTTCGATTGGATCGTTCACTTTAAAAATAAGTTTGTATGAGTAAATACAGTGATACAAGAGCAAAGCAGTATGCACAATAGCAATGGAATCTTAAATGAGAACAGTTGTTCTTCAGGTTTAAGCACTTGTTCTACATGAACAGAGTACAGTAAGACACAAGCATATAGTACTTAAAATAAAATGAGCTCATAGACCTTACCACATTCTTGGTTCGGGACCAGTAAAGAACAAGGCGTTCCCAGTCATCGTCCAGTAAATGTGTCTCAGGAGAACGTAAGGGAATTTGATGAGTTTCTTTGCCAGTGAAGTACGTTTTCTTTAGGTAATTCTGATACTGCCACCAAGCATTCTTGAAGATAGCAGAGGTATTAGCACATGTTACCTCATCCCGAGTTTCCAAATCGGTCCTTCTCTATAGAGAAAAATGAGAAAATTTTCTGTATTATAACCATGATGGAGGTAGAATGTATGGGACAAAGCAAAGTAATTGCCATGAATAACATTACTTACACATAACTCCTGGACAAACAACTACAACTCGCATTTTCCTTCATCTTCAGTATAATATTTCCATGATGGGAAGATACGCACATAGGATTTAACAACATCAAATGTGATAGATGCTAAACTATGAATGGCTGGTTGTGCTTCCTCCACAGGAATAGGTGTACTAACTGGTGGAGTTGGGGTTCGCCGTGGTAGTACTGGCGCTTTGGGCACTGGAGCTGCCTTACTAACTGCTATTGTTTGGGAGCTCTGTGGTGGAGATGGTGCTGTATCAACAGGAACTGGGTTACTATCTGCTGGGGTTGGGGTTAGATTGGGTGAAGCTGGTTCTCTGTCCATCGCAGTAGGGGTAAAATATGCGAGAGTCTGGGTTATGTGTGGTAGGGCTGGTTCTCGTGCATGTACAACCGGGGTGCTATCTCCACCAAGAGGTAGCACTGTTTTATTTGAAGACTGTGTTTTTACTCCGCTAGATACTGCCATCACCCGCTCCAATTTAAATGGCTGATAAACAGGAAACATAGTTAAATGTACAGACATTGTATGAGAGACAGATGCAATAGATAGTGTGGAAAAAGAGGGCATTAAATAGTTGACATGTATATTGTTTAACTAAAATGGATAGCATGACATAATTTCACATATATGATGTCTATTTAAACTGGATAGCATAGCATAACATAATTCAAAGATATGATGACTAACTAAACAGGATCGCATGATTTAATTCACATACATGTTATCTAAGTAACCAGGATCGCATGATTTAATTCACATATGTGATTTATATGCTAAGCAGAGGGCATTCGCATATATGATGTCTGAACTAAGAACATGGTGTTGAATATTGTGTATATGATGTCTAAACTATGCAATGCAAGACACCATATGCATGATATGAGCAGTAGAACCGTGCCAAGTTAGAGCATACACCTCGGTGGGGGAATATGACTGGTCATCTGTCTCTGAATCCATCTCTGAGGAGCTATCGGGACCCAGCAAGAGATCTGCTTCGACAGGTAGCACTGTCTGCTCTGAAGGCCTTGTTTTCACTCCAGATTTTTCCATCACCCACTCAAATGGCTGATTCACAGGAAGAGTAGTTTAATGTACAAACATTGTCGACAAAAAATTTTTAATGAAGAAAAGGATGGGCTAGATATCATTCAAATATATGATGCCTTGTTAAACAGGATGGCATTGCACATTTCACATATATTATGGCTGGCTAAAAGACATGAGACTGCATAATTCTCATATATGATATTGAAACTAAACATGTGGCATTACAGAACATGTCTAAACTAAGCAGATGACATATATGACGTCGAAAGTAGGCACTGCAAGGCAACATATGCATGATATGACTGACATCATCATGCCAAGTTAGAGCAAACACCTTGGGGGGGTAAATAGGAGTGGTCAACTGCGTCTTAATCCGCCTCAGAACAGATATCTTCCTCTGGATTACAATCTGGAGAGGGGGGGGGGTTGCCATTGAACCCACCATGGAGCGATGTCTGCATGACATTGTATTGCCGCGCAAAACTCTTCTCTTTTTTCTACATGTTCAGCATGACCGTGTACAATATCTGACATGCATACAAAAAAATATAGTGAGATTATGTAAGGTAAGCATGCAGAAATCTAGAGTAATGGTAACAACCAGTGGATGGATACAAAATAATGATAGCAGGCTGATGATTGCTTTAATTTAATACTAGCACAATTGCCCGTGCGTTGTAACGGGAGACATTGTTGCACGTCTCATCCCTCACTCTTCAGTCCGTCCTTGACTCCTTGTCCCAGTCCGCCACACGCCCGTGTGTTGCAACGGAATAAAAATTTCCGGCACTCCAGTGGTTTTACCATGTTTTTTTGTAAAAAAAATGGTGTGTTGCAACGTGATAAAAATTGCTGGCACTCCTATGGTTTTACTATGGTTTTAGTAAAAAAGAAAAGTGTGTCGCAATGGTATAAAATTATCTCGCACTCCTATGATTTTAGTATGGTTTTTGTAAAATAAATATGGTCGAGTGATAATTTGATTTATGTGTTTAATACTGACACTTTTTCTTATGCGCTCCATAAATTTATGTTTTGATTAGAGAGCTTTCCTTCCTTATTTTTCGATTGATTACCGTCCTTATTCTTGGCACGTCTTTGTTATTTTGTCTCAATTTCTTTCCTTCCTTATTCCTTGTCTCAATTCCTTTCCTTACATAAATATCGATTTTATCTCTGTGTAAGAATAAAAAGAGCCACCGTGTGGGCTGTCTAGTGCATGCCCTATCAGCCCAAATCATGGGTATGCATAAATAGTACATATGCCCGTGCGTTGCGACAGGTGAAAAACAAACACAGAACCTGCATATGTGCTATTTTTGTGTCTAACTCAGACAAACGTAAAAAATACGAATACTCTCATCTGTAGTAACATTGTGAAAGTAAATTTGTTTCACAAAAATAAAATAAAAGGTACAAATATCTAGACTACAAAATTTAGGGAAAACTTTGCCAAACTTGCAAAAGTGATTAGATTTTCTTGCTTTTAGCAACTTAATGCTATTTCTGTGAGGTGTGTAGATGATCTGAGACTACGGCTCCTTTGCCCAGAAGATATAGAAAAGGCTTTGATTCAAGTATGTAGGAAGTTTCTGTCAGACTTGGAGAACCGGTTTGCAGTAGGAGAAAAAATTGACCATGTAAGAGTCCACTTAGACTAATCTTATAGCAAACCGGGTCCTGTGTGAACGTGGGAATTGACACCTACCCTTAGAGAGACGAAATAAAGAAAACATGGTCCACATGAGCGTATGGGACCCCAATCGTTGCATGCCAGTCCTGTGTGAACGTGGACATTTTGAGAAATCCTTTATTTTAAATTTAACCGGGGTTCTTTTTTTCATCTATTATAATTCCACCAATCTTGTTTAAGGCCCAGCCAATGACCAATTTAATTCGTTTCTTTTTTCCATTAATTCGACCAATCCAGAGGCAGGTTGCGTATCGATTCCCACCATGCATGTCTCACATGAATTTCCAATTCCAGGTCTCTTCCTTCCAATTAATTCCACCACATGCATGCCTGAATCTCTTTTTTCCATTAACCCTTCTTATTAATCGCCTGCTTAATCTGGTCTGGATTCTCGAGGCGGCTTCGTGACTTTAATTTACAAACAGTTTGTCTAATTCACATCTAAATGTTTTTTAAGGATGTCACATCTAACCTCCCACAAATAAGGCAGCAACAAGGAACAAGAAAAAGTTGGGACAAAAAAATAGAACACAAACATAGTGGAGATCAGGTTATGTCACATCTAGATGTGTCCTAGACAGACCCATTTACAAATCCTCTCTTATTTTCTGCACAAGAATGATCTAGATGACTTGAGACAGTCTATTGTATGGGGTTGTATGTTGGGAGTTCGATCCTGGATAGCCGCATTTTTTTGTCAAATTTATTGGGCAAGAACGCACCTCATGTTTTCTTTAAAACAATTTTTTTGAGGTTGTTTTTTTTTTCAGAACAAAACTCACCTCTTGTGGACTTTAACTAGACAGGCTGGAATGGGCCGATTTTGTTGGGCCATAATGCCAGGCTTCTGGCGAGGAGGAACACAATTTTCACGTACGGAAAAGCTCGGACACTGATTGACCTACGAAAGCAAACCTGCCGAGATCTATTCCAGTTTTCCCATGGTATGTTTTTTTACCGGATAGAGACGACCTATGGAGAACCAGGAAAGCTTCTGTCCTTTATTATTAGGTAAAGAAATAAACAGATGATGATTGCTTTATTATTTGTTTCCCACCCAAGATGAATAACATAGGCATACTCTGGGTGAATCAGATATTAGACAGAGATACTATTCATTACTGCCTCGATATGTGCCCCACAAATAATTTAGAACTCAAGTTTGAACATCAATTTGGACCTAACTTGGAGTCTAAGAGGTGAACAAGACAATAAAGTAGCACGTAATATTAAGCAATGCATAACATAAGCAGAAACAAAAGAGTGTGGCCTCTCTTGTGGACCCGTGTACTCCTCAGGTTCATCTGCTGAGTCGATGATGGTGATGCCGTTGCGGTGGGTGCCGGCGGCAGGGAAGGAGATCTAAGGCGGCGAAAGACGGCCAGGAGTCGTGATGTCTGGTTTGGTGGATGCTTCTGTCGATGGAGCAACTCAGGTGAGGTGGACGACGTCGCTGCAGGAGCAGGACAAACCACACAAAGTTTTTTTGGCACCTACCTGTAACTGAAGTAATTCTGTAAGGGCTCATTTGGCTTGCATGATTCTAAAAATGCAGGGATAGGAGGAAAAACACCGGAATAGGATAGGAGTGCACATGAGAAACAGAGCATTTGTGAACACAGGATTTCTGTCAACTTGGGTGTTTGGTTCACAGGAATTGGAGGAGCAGAGGAATGCAAAGAAACATGGCCAAAATAAAGTGAACCATATGAAAGCGTGTATAGTTAGAATGTTATTCTGCCACTAATGCACTTGGTCTTGTTTTCATGCATAGGATTTTGAAAAGTTGGTCCAGGTGGATGTTTTTCTCCATTCCTTTCAACAAAATGCATGAATAATTGAATAGTAGAGTGAGAGCCGGAGCAGCAGCAGCGCGAGCGAGCGAGAGCCGGAGCAGCAGCAGCAGATCCGGCTGGTATGGTCGCCGCCGCCGAAGGGGCGTCGCACTGGGGGCGAGCCGCCGTGGAGATGTCGCCCGCGGCGCCGACTTCGAGGTAGCCGCTCCATAGGGGTACGGGATGGAGCACCATCGGCGCCGGGAAGTCGAGTTAAGGAGAAGGTGCGATGCGATGAGTGTATAACCTCTTTGGTGGCGCCGAGTAGGCCTCGGCTTCGTCCGACGAGTCGGCGAGGATGCTGCGGTTCCGATGGAGCAGGTTAAGGCGGCGCTGTGGGGATGGAGCAGCCGCGATAGACGAGGCGATCGTTAGAGCAGCTCCTTGGAGGTGGAGGACGGGGCTGCTGAACTGGCGGGACGACGAGATGGACGACGGATCCTCATCCGGGGAGGTGGATGAGGGACGTCGAGCTGTTGGGGTGGATGACGTCGTCGGGGAAGGGGCTCCGGCTGGGCAGTGGTGAGGTGGCGGACGGAGGAGGGTGGGGTTTCGTGGTTGGAGTGGAGAGGTTGTTATGGCGGCCTGGGATTTCGAATGGCGAAAAGGAGGCGATGGGAGGGGGGAACCATGACTTAGGGACGCGCTTGTCCAAAATGTAGGGTGTGTTACAAAAGTACACCCACCGATTTGAACTAGCGGCCCTTTTGGCTCAGGGTTAGAAGGGGGATTTCGCGTGTCAGGATTTGGCTGCTGGAGGGAGTTTTCGCGCGCGTTTTAATTTTGGGATAGCAAGGCGCGAGTTCTGAAGGCGTCAGTTTTGGGAGCACGATATCTGAATTTTCGGGATATAACAAGGTGCGGGTTGAATTTTAGGGACAAGCCTAACGTGTAATATTGTAGTACTTGTACGTACCAAATCAATTCACACTTCCCTCAACGAAAAAAATGAAAAAAATAAAACTATTCACACCACGCAAAGAGAGAGTCTTGTCCCGTTTTACTATACAAATGCTATTCAAAGCTACTCCCTCCTTCCATCTATATAGGGCCTAAAGCGTTTTTCGAGGCTAACTTTGACCAAATATTAGAGCAATAATATATGACATGCAACTTACACAAAGCACACTGTTAAATTCGTGTGTGAAAGGAGCTTTCAATGATATAATTTACACATTGTGCATGTCATGTACTATTAATCTTGTCAATAGTCAAAGGAGGTCTTAAAAAACACATTAGGCCCTATATAGATGGAAGGAGGGAGTATTAATCCATGTTATGTCCAATTAAATTTTTTCGATGGCTGTATAATGCATGTGACCTACTCATACCAACATTTTAGTGCATTCCAAATGTTTATAGTACCGCTGCAATTCGAATTAAATTTGAATTTGTTTATCTATTTCAATAAGAATCTACAATCATGATTGTTGCCAACTTCAACCATCATTCGTGTATTACCTTAACAACACACCACATGATTACTATAGAGATAGATATGAAATATGTTTACTATATGAACTCGAATTCAATTTTTTGAATACACTTGATGTTGTTTTCAAATAATAGTACATTTGATGTACTAACTATATATTCATAATCTAAACCATGTTCCATACGTACACCGTGTTTATCACACAAAGTATAGTGCCCCGCCCCCTACATTATGACACGTATTTAGCCTTGAGCTGCAAAAGCCACACATTAGCCCAAATTATAATCAATGTTCTATATATTATATGTAGTACTAGCAAGATACCCATGCGTTCCACGGAACATCAACATGATCAAGGGGAGGCCTTATTTGAAAATATGGAGAGGGGTGTGGGTATCTTTTTTCAAAATTGCAA
This sequence comes from Triticum aestivum, assembly GCF_018294505.1. NCBI lineage: Eukaryota > Viridiplantae > Streptophyta > Magnoliopsida > Poales > Poaceae > Triticum > Triticum aestivum. Next base: position 476,104,582 of record NC_057796.1, read on the forward strand.
TAGTTTCCTTCCTATTCGTCAGATATAAATCGGACGGCCTATATTGCAGGATGGCAGGCACACCATCATCAACAACTCTGTTTTTATAAGAGTAGAGATAAAATATATTATATGTAGTATAACATGTTCATAACCACACCATGTGTATCACCGTTATATATATTCATGCATGCGTCAGTTTAAAACACTATGATAAATTCTTCAAATATCCGAATTCACTTTTTATAATGAATTATGATCTCTATTCGTCTTTTACACCCACACAATCCTCTTATCTTTGTAGCTAGCGCTAACTTTCTCTCGTGCATGCACACGTCCGCACCCCTCTCACCCTCCCTCAGCATTCTCTAGCTCCATCGCGCAAATTCGTCTTTTCACATTAGGTCGTTCACCCACGGTGTGTAGGCCACCCAGCTCCTTCTTTACGGCACACATCGATCGATATGCCTCTCTAGCCAGGTCTGCCTACCACAAACACAAGCTTCCCCTCTTCTCTTGTCACCGTCCATGCCTCACTCCCACCACTCTTTTCATCGATCTCGTACTCACACACTCCTTCCCCCTCGATATAGTATGCCTCTCGCACCACCTCTTAGATGCATCCCTCTCTCTCTCTATCCTTCTCCCTGGGCCTTATTTGCTTCTAACACATACATGCATGTATACCGATCGATCTCCCTACATATACCTAGGTCGAATTTAACTATTTCCCCCCACCCATCGATTGACGTACCTCACAAGTTATGTCTCTCCTTTGTCTAACAAAGGAGGATTGATCTTCCTATGTAGTTACGTCTGCTTACCACAGCCATATCGTCCCCCCTCATCATTCGTGCATGCCTCCTGACCCGTCTCTCGCACGCACGTGCACAGACAGGCAGCCATCCCCTCTCTTATTGATATTGCAGGCGTGCCCTCTGTTTGTCTAGCAAGCCTCTCCCACCATTTTTTAGAAGCAAGTCGACTACCACCCCTCCAACACTCTAGCTCTGTCTCTCTGCCAACCTTATTCCTCTCCTACACATATGCATGGATGCCGATCGATCTCCCTTAATACATAAGGTAGGACTCTCTCCTCCTCCACACATATACCAGCCATTGTACCTCTATAATTAATTAGGTCTCCCCCCCCCCACCACACACCGATAGTCGAGCGCTGTAGGTAGGTATCCATGCCACAGAGACAAACTGCACCTGTCCCCTCTCACGTTCCAGTAGGCCAGCCACTCTATATCTTTGACGTGGGCACACACAAATTCGATGGCACTCTTTATCGATCGCGCGCGCGCCCACACACACACACATCATCCCTCTCTTCGACTCTATGGATACCTCAAGCCGATGATACCTCCACTCTCTTCTCGTGGATCGCCCCTCTATATATATGATATATCCAAGACTATTTCACCCACATTGCATATGTTACATTTTTTGATTGACCCCCCCTCCCCCCAAAAAAACACTCACGAACCCACACACCATATCTCTCTACGTTTGTATCTCTCTCACACAACCCCACGTAGGTGGTGTACGTACACGAAGAGAATAGGTGCACGTACTCACGCTTTGTGCCCAGCCACACCCACGCGGGTACACGGTGGAGCTCATTTCTGTACCAAATGGCAGCCCACGTGCTAATTTGAACGTGTGTAGCGGTTGTTTACCTACGGAGGTCGTGTACCACGCGTGCACGAAAGAAAGTTCAACTTGATGCGTTGGCGCGTTATTTTTAAATAAAGTTATATCGCTCAATGGCACGTACACAGAATATAAAATGATTTTTATGGAGAAAATGGTAGTCCGCTCCACTATATACAATGGAGCCTGCCTGCCTGGGTTTGTCTCTCTTCAGAGTATCTCACACAAGGCGGTGGTGGCCTCTCTCTCTCTCTCTACCGTTGGTCACTGATCCAGCCGCATCCCGTCTGCCGGCAAAAAGGGAGGATGTGCATCGTTTCTCCGTTTGACGGCGCCGAGGCAGCACATCCCGATCTGCGGTACCCGCCGTTCTCTCTGACCAAGCTCCGGCGCGGTAGGCTTACGCCACCTGCTCGTTGCCGCAGTATGGGCAGACCCCGCCCGCCGCCGCTCACCTTGTTACATCCCGACGACCCCCAGGTGTCCCCTCCGGCCTTGCTCCACTGCCCGTCTTCCCACGTCGCTGCATGTGGAAAATCTTGCATGTGGATCTTCCATAGTTCTTTGCCCAAAACGTAGCTCGTCCGGCGTACTTTCCATATTGCAATCTCATCCTCACACCGTTTTAGACAAACACAACCGTGTTGTTATCTTCCCTTAGGACAAGGAATATGCTTCTTTTTTGTCATCGTATATGTCATCAACTGTTATTGGCCAGTAATTGTTTCCTTTCTACCTCTTTTTTTGCATACAGGGCTATCCATTTCACCTCATTGCAATTGCGACCTTTTGGTGAAGTGCACAAATCACTTTTTTCTTAAGAGTGTTTTGTGCAGTTGTACTAAAATGTCACACGGGCAACGTCTCTACATTTCAGTGCGACTGTACAAAGGGAGATTGGTTTTGCTCTACCCTCATCCAAATCCGAGCCTAATCTTCTCCAACTATTTGCTTAATTTTCTCCAACTAGTTAGTCTTAAGAGAGGCTGCAAAGGTGACCGGCTTCTATTTGTGTGTTTATTGTTTCATCAGCAGTCCTCTATTATCGTAATCAAACTTAATATCTTTGGAACAGGGACGCTCAGCTCTATTTTAGTGGAACTGCACAAAATGATCGGAATGTTGCATGCTCCAGACAGCTACTTTTTTTCCCAACATGCCTTGTTGATTTAGACAGAGCTGGGGGGACATTGCTGCCAATGAAAGCATGGATCAATTTTGATTTAACACCTTCTCACAACTTTGTCTTCAGTTGTGATGTAAATATTAGCTCTGATTTGCTAATCATTGAGATGCATTAGCAAGGAAGTTAGTTTTTTATTGTTTCTGAAAGACCATCGATGGCAAGACACACGAAACAAAAGCTGAAAGCTCGGAGCATTGTACAATTTCATGTCGCTGGAAAATATTTGTATAGTACGTCAATTATGTAAACAAATGCTGGAAGCTTGATAGCACTGCCAGAAGCCTCTTCAGCATCCGGGTCCATGTGCCATGCACAAAATTATACTCATCCGTTCCTAAATATTTGTCTTTTTACAAATTTCAAATGGGCATATTTTAGAGTGTAGATTCGCTCATTTTGCTTCGTATGTAGTCACTCGTTGAAATCTCTAGAAAGACAAATACCCCGGAGTATATTTAAGAACCGAGGGAGTAGTGCACAACCGCATGGGAGACTCAGCTCGGTCGTTGCACCGCATTAATAGTGAGTAATGAGCAATCAAATTATAAGCCCCACCTTTCTCACTGTAAGTTGCTCGGAAGAAGCAACCACATACGCTCTTCTTTGAATACGCTCATACTACTCCATTCGTCACTGTTTATAGAGCGCGCTTCAAAAAAAAATCTCTGGGACCAAGACGACTAGCGATCGGCCTGAAAAATAGCATTGGTAGTTATAACACGATGTTTATTACTAGAGGAAATAATGCGTACACACATGCATGCAGTGCTTCCACCCCGGGTACACACATGCATGCACTTACTCCACTCCATAGTTCTCCCTCAGTTCCCAAATATAAGTCTTTTTAGAGATTCCACTACAAACTACATACGGATGTATGTAGAAATATTTTAGAGTGTAGATTCACTCATTCTGTTTCGTATGTAGTCCATAGTAAAATCTCTAAAAAGACTTATATTTAGGAACGGAGGGAGTACATCGAGAGAAAATTGTGGACTTCATTGTGGTTACCACGTCCTAATTAATTAAGCATTAAACCAAACGCATCTAAAGTCTCTCTGGTGGTGGAAATGCATTGAGAGAAATGCATCAGAATGAAGCGCGCCCTGTAAACTGTGACGGAGGGAGGAGTAGTATGAAGGTGCAAAACCAAGTACGCGTATGGCCAGTCGGTCAACGCACCTCCTCTTTGCATATCACTGACATGTGGGACCGGAGTGTGAGCAAACCGATCTCAATGACGACAAAATGGCCAACCCGCCGTTCCTTGAGAGAGACGAGGAGCGAGAACACACAGACGGGCTTGCACGGAGGCCAAGATATATTCGAGCATGGTTGAACGATATCATCATTACATGTTCGATGTTTTTTAATACTATACTATTGGGCTGCCATTTTCCGCCCTTCTCCCGAATAAATGTGTACTTTATCAGAGAGTAAAATAAAATAAGAGTACGAACGCTCTGCCATGCGGTTCTAGTAGTAGTACTACTTGTACTACTAAACCTTGCACTTGGCTCTTCGCCTCTTCGTGAAGTCGAACAATGATGGTACTCCGCATGTTGGGTACTACAGTATATGCCTCTGGCAATCTGACACCGAATGAACTGATGCATGTCCACCACCTGGGCGAGGGTAGGTTGCATTAGTCAAAAGGCGTAAGCGAGCTTCACCTTGTCCTGCAAGCTTCTCCTCGTTCTGCGAGTTGACGGACACACCAAAAAGTAGTGCTAGTCCATACTCCCTCCTTTCCGGTTAATATGGCTTAATCTTTTTTGCGGGTAAATGAGAGAGCTTTATTCATATATAAGCATTCTTAGAACGATCAGCCAAGAGACTGGTCACTAGGAAACGAGGTACCCAGCAAAAAAAAAGAAGGAAGTGAGGTGTTTCATCAAGCCAGCTCTCGGCCACATTCAAAGTGCAGCAAGCACCGTTCGCATAAAGATGTGCCGCAATGTTTGCTGACCTGTTTACATGCTGAATAACAAAAAAATAGGAAATATTACCGAGCGCTCCTACTTGTAACAGGATATGAGCCAGAATTAAGCGAGAATTGTGGCGAGTGTTCCATGCAATCAACTTCCATTATCACATGCGAGAACCCTCGAAGAGAATCAAATGTGTTGAAGATTGCTTTATCACATTTTTAAAATATAATAAGAGTGCGGACGCTCCTCCATCCGGTTCCTAATAGTATAGTACATACCTCTATAGTATTAGTACTAGTACTAGTAAACTTTGCGCTTGGCTATTCGCCTCTTCGGGAAGTCGAACAATAATAGTACTAGTATAGTGTATGCTTCTGGCAATCTGACACCGAATTAACTGTTGCAACCACCGCCTGAGCGAGGGAGGGCTTGCATTAGTCAAAAGTGTCTCCTTGTCCTGCGAGCCACCGCGCGCAAGCTTCTCCCATCCTGCAAGCTTCTCCTCGTTCGGCAAGTTGACGGGACACAGCAAAGTAATGCTAGTCCATACTGTCTCCTTTTCAGTTAATATGGCTTAATTTCAAACGAGATAAATACACTGTCTGTCACTGTATATTTGTAAAAATACGGTCAAGGGACTTCATAATACGCTCATTGCGCTCAATATATACATTTTCCGGTGTTTATACGGTCACTAGCTCACCCTGGCTGAGTATGTGTGTGCATGTACATGTAGGTTGAGCACTTGAGCGTGACCGTGTGTGTTCTGTCGTGTGCTCGGACATGCATGCATTAGGGCATCGCGCGCGTTTTTGCGTCCATGTGTACGTGTGACTGTTGCATGCATGCACGAGGTTGTAGTCCCTCACATTCACATGTTCATACGCCAATGCTTTGTCAAAACGTTGCATGCAAGGTTTAATCATTCGTTGTTCACGCATGCATTCCCGATATTAACACATTGATAAAGACAATTTCTTGAGGAAAACGAGCCCATGAATTGAGTATAAAGGGGACCAATAAGCCAGGACGGAGGGAGTACCAGTAGTGAACCGGAAGGAGGGAGTTGGTACTAGTAGTATAGTGATACGTCTCCAACGTATCTATAATTTTTGATTGCTCCATGCTATATTATCTTCTGTTTTGGACATTATTGGGCTTTATTATTCACTTTTATATTACTTTTGGGACTTAGCTATAAACCGGAGGCCCAGCCCAGAATTGCTATTTGTTGCCTATTTCAGAGTTTCGCAGAAAAAGAATATCAAACGGAGTCCAAACGGAATGAAACCTTCGGGAACGTGATTTTCTCACCGAACATGATCCAGGAGACTTGGACCCTACGTCAAGCAACCAACAGGGAAGCCACGAGGTAGGGGGCGCGCCTACCTCCCCAGGGCGCGCCCTACACCCTTGCGGGCCCCCTGTTGCTCCACCGACGTACTCCTTCCTCCTATATATATCTACGTACCCCCAAACGATCAGATACAGAGCCAAAAACCTAATTCCACCGCTGCAACCTTCTGTACCCACGAGATCCCATCTTGGGGCCTGTTCCGGAGCTCTGCCGGAAGGGGCATCGATCACGGAGGGCTTCTACATCAACACCATAGCCCCTCCGATGAAGTGTGAGTAGTTTACCTCAGACCTTCGGGTCCATAGTTATTAGCTAGATGGCTTCTTCTCTCTTTTTGGATCTCAATACAATGATCTCCCCCTCTCTCGTGGAGAACTATTCGATGTAATCTTCTTTTTGCGGTATGTTTGTTGAGACCGATGAATTGTGGGTTTATGATCAAGTTTATCTATGAACAATATTTGAATCTTCTCTGAATTCTTTTATGTATGATTGGTTATCTTTGCAAGTCTCTTCGAATTATCAGTTTGGTTTGGCCTACTAGATTGATCTTTCTTGCAATGGGAGAAGTGCTTAGCTTTGGGTTCAATCTTGCAGTGTCCTTTCCCAGTGACAGCAGGGGCAGCAAGGCACGTATTGTATTGTTGCCATCAAGGATAACAAGATGGGTTTTTTTTATCATATTGCATGAATTTATCCCTCTACATCATGTCATCTTGCTTAAGGCGTTACTCTGTTCTTATGAACTTAATACTCTAGATGCATGCTGGATAGCGGTCGATGTGTGGAGTAATAGTAGTAGATGCAGGCAGGAGTCGGTCTACTTGTCTCGGACGTGATGCCTATATACATGATCATACCTAGATATTCTCATAACTATGCTCAATTATGTCAATTGCTCAACAGTAATTTGTTCACCCACCGTAAAATACTTATGCTCTTGAGAGAAGCCACTAGTGAAACCAATGGCCCCCGGGTCTAGTTTCCATCATATTAATCTTCCAATACTTAGTTATTTTCCTTTGCTTTTATTTTACTTTGCATCTTTATCATAAAAATACCAAAAATATTATCTTATCATATCTATTAGATCTCACTCTCATAAGTGGCCGTGTAGGGATTGACAACCCCTTATCGCGTTGGTTGCGAGGATTTATTTGTTTGTGTAGGTGCGAGGGACTCGCGCGTAGCCTCCTACTGGATTGATACCTTGGTTCTCAAAAACTGAGGGAAATATTTACGCTACTTTGCTGCATCACCCTTTCCTCTTCAAGGGAAAACCAACGCAGTGCTCAAGAGGTAGCAAGAAGGATTTCTGGCGCCGTTGCCGGGGAGGCTTACGCAAGGTCAATTCAAGATTTGGACTCCTGACAACGAGCCATTTCTGGCGCCGTTGTCGGGGAGGTCTACGCAAAAGTCAGCAAACCAAGTACCCATCACAATCCCTATCTCCCACATTACATTATTTGCCATTTGCCTCTTGTTTTCCTCTCCCCCACTTCACCCTTGCCGTTTTATTCGCCCTCTCTTTCCATTCATCGCTTTCTTGCTAGCCTTGTCGTCATGGCTAGTCCTTTATCATCTCCGTTGTCTCCCGAGAATGAAGTTCTCAATTTTAAACAAAGGGAGGGAGAAAATCTAAAAGACGCTTGGTATAGAATTTGCAATGCTCAAAATAGATCTACCAGGAAGCAATCTACTTCCGTTCTTCTCCGCAATTTTTATGTAGGCGCTAATCCTTGGTATAGATATATCCTTGACACCATTACCGGAGGGAATTTTTTGGGTAGCCATACCTTTGATTCTTATAATGCTATGATAGATTTGTTTGGCTCGCCACCTCTTTTGGTTAATGGAACTATTTTAACTTTGGAGCATGTAATGCAAAGACTTGAGATTATTGAAAATAAAGTTGCTACCGTAGAGTTAATTGAATATTTGGATAAAAAGATCCACAATCGAATTACCTAATATGGGTCTAAGGTAGGAGTCACTTTGAAAAATATTAAGGAGAAGGAACCCATAGTTAACGAAAGAATAAATCAAGATTCCACTAGAATCGATAAACTTGAGGGTATAATTACTAACTTGGGAACCGCTTTTTCTTTCGTAAAGAATACTCCAAGTCCTTCAACTAAAATTGCCAAGCTTATGTATGTTCCTAAAAACAAGGGTGAATCCTCTAGTAAGGAAACCGCGGATCTCAAATCTATAAGTGTTCATCCCAATCTTTTTGCTATCATTAAGGAACCATTTGCTACAAATGAATTTTTCGATCTTGTGCCTAAAAGTTTGATAATTACTAAAAATAAAGAAATTTCTAAGGATAATAGATGTCTCATTGAATAATTGCCTACAAAAGATGGCAATACCTAGATCTATCCTTGCTTTTATGCCTAGCTAGGGGCGTTAAACGATAGCGCTTCTTGGGAGGCAACCCAATTTTATTTTTAGTTTTTTTTGCTTTTTGCTTCTGTTTAGGAATAAATATTTGATCTAGCCTCTGGTTAGATGTGTTTTTATGTTTTAATTAGTGTGTGTGCCAAGTTAAACCTATAGGATCTTCTTGGATGATAGTTATTTGATCTTGCAGAAATTTCCAGAAACTTTCTGTTCACGAAAATAATTGTTAAAAATCACCAGAACGTGATAAAATATTGATTACAATTGCTGCTGATCAATAAACAAATTGCCTAGGTCGTCCTATTTTGTCTGATTTTTTTGAGTTACAGAAGTTTGTTTTAGTTACAGATTACTACAGACTGTTCTGTTTTTGACAGATTCTGTTTTTCGTCTGTTGTTTGCTTATTTTGATGAATCTATGGCTAGTAAAATAGTTTATAAACCATAGAGAAGTTGGAATACAGTAGGTTTAACACCAATATAAATAAATAATGAGTTCATTACAGTACCTTGAAGTGGTCTTTTGTTTTGTTTCGCTAACGGAGCTCACGAGATTTTCTCCTGAGTTTTGTGTTGTGAAGTTTTCAAGTTTTGGGTGAAAGATTTGATGGATTATGGAACAAGGAGTGGCAAGAGCCTAAGCTTGGGGATGCCCATGGCACCCCCAAGATAATATAAGGACACTAAAAAGCCAAAGCTTGGGGATGCCCCGGAAGGCATCCCCTCTTTCGTCTACTTCCATCGGTAACTTTACTTGGGGCTATATTTTTATTCACCACATGATATGTGTTTTGCTTGGAGCGTCTTGTATGATTTCGGTATTTTCTTTTTAGTTTACCACAACCATCCTTGTTGTACACACCTTTTGAGAGAGACACACATGATTCGGAAATTATTAGAATAATCTATGTGCTTCACTTATATCTTTTAAGTTATATAGTTTTGCTCTAGTACTTCACTTATATCTTTTAGAGCACGGTGGTGGATTTGTTTTATAGAAACTATTGATCTCTAATGCTTCAGTTAGATTATTTTGTGAGTCTTAAATAGCATGGTAATTTGCTTAAATAATCTTAATATGCTAGGTATTCAAAATAGTAAAAACTTTCTTATGAGTGAGTTGAATACTAAGAGAAGTTTGATGCTTGATGATTGTTTTCAGATATGGAGGTAGTGATATTAAAGTTGTGCTAGTTGAGTAGTTGTGAATTTGAGAAATACTTCTGTTGAAGTTTGCAAGTCCCGTAGCATGCACGTATGGTAAACGTTATGTAACAAATTTGAAACATGAGGTGTTCTTTGATTGTCCTCATTATGAGTGGCGGTCGGGGACGAGCGATGGTCTTTTCCTACCAATCTATCCCCCTAGGAGCATGCGCGTAGTGCTTGGTTTTTGATGACTTGTAGATTTTTGCAATAAGTATGTGAGTTCTTTATGACTAATGTTGAGTCCATGGATTATACGCACCCTCACCTTTCCATCATTGCTAGCCTCTTCGGTACCGTGCATTGCCCTTTCTCACATTGAGAGTTGGTGCAAACTTCGCCGGTGCATCCAAACCCCGTGATATGATGCGCTCTTTCACACATAAACCTCCTTATATCTTCCTCAAAACAGCCACCATACCTACCTATTATGGCATTTCCATAGCCATTCCGAGATATATTGCCATGCAACTTTCCACCATTCCGTTTATCATGACACGTTCATCATTGTCATATTGCTAGCATGATCATGTAGTTGACATAGTATTTGTGGCAAAGCCACCATTCATAATTCTTTCATACATGTCACTCTTGGTTCATTGCATATCCCGGTATACCGCCGGAGGCATTCATATAGAGTCATACCTTGCTCTAGTATCGAGTTGTAATCATTGAGTTGTAAATAAATAGAAGTGTGATGATCATCATTTTCTAGAGCATTGTCCCAAGTGAGGAATAAAAAAAAGAAAGGCCATAAAAAAAGAGAAGGCCCAAAAAATGAGAGAAAAAGAGAGAAGGGACAATGTTACTATCCTTTAACCACACTTGTGCTTCAAAGTAGCAGCATAATCTTCATGATAGAGAGTCTCTTGTTTTGTCACTTTCATATACTAGTGGGAAATTTTCATTATAGAACTTGGCTTGTATATTCCAACAATGGGCCTCCTCAAGTGCCCTAGGTCTTCGTGAGCAAGCAAGTTGGATGCACACCCACTTAGTTTCTTTTGTTGAGCTTTCATACATTTATAGCTCTAGTGCATCCGTTGCATGGCAATCCCTACTCCTTGCATTAACATCAATCGATGGGCATCTCCATAGCTCATTGATTAGCCTCGTTGATGTGAGACTTTCTCCTTTTTTGTCTTCTCCACATAACCCCCATCATCATATTCTATTCCACCATAGTGCTATATCCATGGCTCACGCTCATGTATTGCGTGAAGGTTTATAAGTTTGAGATTACTAAAGTATGAAACAATTTCTTGGCTTGTCATCGGGGTTGTGCATGATGAGAGCATTCCTGTGTGACGAAAATGGAGCATGACTAAACTATATGATTTTGTAGGGATAAACTTTCTTTGGCTATGTTATTTTGAGAGGACATAATTGCTTAGTTAGTATGCTTGAAGTATTATTATTTTTATGTCAATATGAACTTTTATCTTGAATCTTTCGGATCTAAATATTCATACCACAATTAAGAAGAATTACATTGAAATTATGCCAAGTAGCACTCCGCATCAAAAATTATGTTTTTATCATTTACCTACTCGAGGACGAGGAGGAATTAAGCTTGGGGATGCTTGATACGTCTCCAACGTATCTATAATTTTTGATTGCTCCATGCTATATTATCTTCTGTTTTGGACATTATTGGGCTTTATTATTCACTTTTCTATTACTTTTGGGACTAACCTATTAACCGGAGGCCCAGCCCAGAATTGCTATTTTTTGCCTATTTCAGAGTTTCGCAGAAAAAGAATATCAAACGGAGTCCAAACGTAATGAAACCTTCGGGAACGTGATTTTCTCACCGAACATGATCCAGGAGACTTGGACCCTATGTCAAGCAACCAACAGGGAAGCCACGAGGTAGGGGGGCGCGCCTACCTTCCAAGGGCGCGCCCTCCACCCTCATGGGCCCCCTGTTGCTCCACCGACGTACTCCTTCCTCCTATATATATCTACGTACCCCCAAACGATCAGATACGGAGCCAAAAACCTAATTCCACCGCCGCAACCTTCTGTACCCACGAGATCCCATCTTGGGGCCTGTTCCGGAGCTCCGCCGGAAGGGGCATCGATCACGGAGGGCTTCTACATCAACACCATAGCCCCTCCGATGAAGTGTGAGTAGTTTACCTCAGACCTTCGGGTCCATAGTTATTAGCTAGATGGCTTCTTCTCTCTTTTTGGATCTCAATACAATGATCTCCCCCTCTCTCGTGGAGAACTATTCGATGTAATCTTCTTTTTGCGGTATGTTTGTTGAGACCGATGAATTGTGGGTTTATGATCAAGTTTATCTATGAACAATATTTGAATCTTCTCTGAATTCTTTTATGTATGATTGGTTATCTTTGCAAGTCTCTTCGAATTATCAGTTTGGTTTGGCCTACTAGATTGATCTTTCTTGCAATGGGAGAAGTGCTTAGCTTTGGGTTCAATCTTGCAGTGTCCTTTCCCAGTGACAGCAGGGGCAGCAAGGCACGTATTGTATTGTTGCCATCAAGGATAACAAGATGGGTTTTTTTTATCATATTGCATGAATTTATCCCTCTACATCATGTCATCTTGCTTAAGGCGTTACTCTGTTCTTATGAACTTAATACTCTAGATGCATGCTGGATAGCGGTCGATGTGTGGAGTAATAGTAGTAGATGCAGGCAGGAGTCGGTCTACTTGTCTCGGACGTGATGCCTATATACATGATCATACCTAGATATTCTCATAACTATGCTCAATTATGTCAATTGCTCAACAGTAATTTGTTCACCCACCGTAAAATACTTATGCTCTTGAGAGAAGCCACTAGTGAAACCTATGGCCCCCGGGTCTATTTTCCATCATATTAATCTTCCAATACTTAGTTATTTTCCTTTGCTTTTATTTTACTTTGCATATTTATCATAAAAATACCAAAAATATTATCTTATCATATCTATCAGATCTCACTCTCGTAAGTGGCCGTGTAGGGATTGACAACCCCTTATCGCGTTGGTTGCGAGGATTTATTTGTTTGTGTAGGTGCGAGGGACTCGCGCGTAGCCTCCTACTGGATTGATACCTTGGTTCTCAAAAACTGAGGGAAATACTTATGCTACTTTGCTGCATCACCATTTCCTCTTCAAGAGAAAACCAACGCAGTGCTCAAGAGGTAGCATATAGTACTACGTAACAACGTGCAGTAACAAAATTCCTCTATGTGCATCGTGTCTACGTGTCATGCAAGAAAATAGAGATAAGTACAAGTGAGACTCAGGAACGGTCATACACATAGGGGGAGTACGTGTAGGGGCCACTAAGGAGCAGTCAAATCACACAGTAATTTAGTCGGAAGAAGCAACCATCATTTCACTCTTCAATGACACGTACGCGATATAAAATGGTTGGTATGGAGAGAAAAAGAAAACCACTATATATACACTAGCAGGAGCCTAAGCTACAAGCCTGCTTGCTTGGGTTGCTCTCTTCACAAGCATAGAATGACGATGGCCACACCGCTGGTCACATATCCGGCCTGATCCCGCCGCTGGCGGAAGGGAACAATGTTCTGCGTAGACGCGGTCAACATTGCGAGGGAGAAAACCCACAGTCGGTGCGTCCCAATCGGCGGTCCCCGCGGTATGGGCTGATGCCGCGTCCCAACGGCCCTTCTAGCTACAGCCTGATATCCCAGGTAGTACATCTTCCTTTTGGAGCCGGCTTGCTCCACTGCCGCAGCTCCCCACGTAGCTCCATCTCCATGTCGATCTTTCTCTACTTCTACAGGCTTCTATTTGTGATGAGTTTATGTCTCATGAACTAGTGCCAGTACTATTATTCTAATCACACTTCTTCAATATCTTTGCCATCAGGGATGTGCTACCTCTTGAGCATGTGTTGGTTTTCCCTTGAAGAGGAAATGGTGATGCAGCAAAGTAGCGTAAGTATTTCCCTCAATTTGAGAACCAAGGTATCAATCCAGTAGGAGACAACGCACAATTCACCTAGTACCTGCACAAACAATCAAGAACCTTGCAACCAACGCGATAAAGGGGTTGTCAATCCCTTCACGGCCACTCGCAAAAGTGAGATCTAATAAAGATAATAAAGTAAATATTTTTGGTGTTTTTGTTATATAGATTGGAAAATAGTAAATGAGATGCGATATAATAAGGAAGAGACCCGGGGGCCATAGGTTTCACTAGTGGCTTTTCTCAAGATAGCATGTATTACGGTGGGTGAACAAATTACTGCCGAGCAATTGATAGAAAAGCGCATAGTTATGAAGATATCTGAGGCAATGATCATGAATATAGGCATCACGTCTGTGTCAAGTAGACCGAAACGATTCTGCATCTACTACTATTACTCCACACATCGACCGCTATCCAGCATGCATCTAGAGTATTAAGTTCATAAGAACGGAGTAACACATTAGGCAAGATGACATGATGTAAAGGGATAAACTCAAGCAATATGATATAAACCCCATCTTTTTATCCTCGATGGCAACAATACAATATATGCCTTGCTGCCCCTACTATCATTGGGAAAGGACACCGCAAGATTGAACCCAAAGCTATGCACTTCTCCCATTGCAAGAAAGATCAATCTAGTAGGGCAAACTAAACCGATAATTCGAAGAGACTTGCAAAGATATCAAATCATGCATATAAGAATTCAGAGAAGAACCAAATAATATTCATAGATAAACTTGTTCATAAATCCACAATTCATCGAATCTCGGCAAACACACCGCAAAAGAGTATTACATCGAATAGATCTCCAAGAACATCGAGGAGAACTTTGTATTGAGAATCAAAGAGAGAGAAGAAGCCATCTAGCTAATAACTATGGACCCGAAGGTCTGTGGTAAACTACTCATGCTTCATCAGAGAGGCTATGGTGTTGATGTAGAAGCCCTCCGTGATCAATTCCCCCTCCGGCAGATTGCCGGAAAAGGCCCCAAGATGGGATCTCACGGGTACAGAAGGTTGCGGCGGTGGAAAAGTGGTTTCGTGGCTCTCCCTGATGTTTCTAGGGTATAAGAGTATATATAGGCGAAAGAAGTACGTCGGTGGAGCTATGAGGGGCCCATGAGGGTGGGGGCGCGCCTACCCCCCTAGGCGCGCCCTCCTACCTCGTGGCCGCCTCGTGGCATTCCAGACTTCAACTCCAAGTCTTTTGGTTTGCTTTCGGTCCAAGAAAGATCATCGCGAAGGTTTCATTCCGTTTGGATTCCGTTTGGTATTCCTTTTCTGCAAAACACTAAAATAGGCAAAAAAACAGAAATTGGCACTGGGCCTCCAGTTAATAGGTTAGTCCCAAAAATAATATAAAAGAGCCTATTAAAGCCCATTAAACATCCAAAACAGATAATATAATAGCATGGAACAATAAAAAATTATAGATACGTTGGAGACGTATCAAGCATTCCCAAGCTTAATTCCTGCTCGTCCTCGAGTAGGTAAATTATAAAAATAGAATTTTTGATGTGGAATGCTACCCAATATAATTCTTGATGTAATCTTCTTTATTGTGCCATGAATATTCAGATCCATAAGATTCAAAACAAAAGTTTAATATTGACATAAAAATAATAATACTTCAAGCATACTAACAAGGCAATTATGTCTTCTCAAATAACATGGCCAAAGAAAGCTTATCCCTCCAAAATCATATAGTCTGGTTATGCTCCATTTTCATCACACAAAATATTCAAATCATGCACAACCCCGATGACAAGCCAAGCAATTGTTTCATACTTTTGATGTTCTCAAACTTTTTCAATCTTCACGCAATACATGAGCGTGAGCCATGGTCATAGCACTATGGTTGGAATAGAATATGGTGGCTCTGGAGAAGACAAAAAGAGGGATATAGTCTCACATCAACTAGGCGTATCAACGGGCTATGGAGATGCCCATCAACAGATATCGGTGTGAGTGAGTAGGGATTGCCATGCAACAGATGCACTAGAGCTATAAGTGTATGAAAGTTCAAAAAGAAAACTAGTGGGTGTGCATCCAACTTGTTTGCTCATTAAGACCTAGGGCACTTTGAGGAAGCCCATCATTGGAATATACAAACAAAGTTCTATAATGAAAAATTCCCACTAGTATATTAAAGTGACAACATAGGAGACTCTCTATCATGAAGATCATAGTGCTACTTTGAAGCACAAGTGTGGTAAAAGGATAGTAGCATTGCCCCTTCTCTCTTTTCCTCTCATTTTTTATTTTTTTATTTGGGCCTTTTTCTCTTTTTTATGGCCTCTTTTTTTTATTTTTTTATTTCTCGTCCGGAGTCTCATCCCGACTTGTGGGGGAATCATAGTCTCCATCATCCTTTCCTCACATGGGACAATGCTCTAATAATGAAGATCATCACACTTTTATTTACTTACAACTCAAGAATTACAACTCAATACTTAGAACAAAATATGACTCTATGTGGATGCCTCCGGCGGTGTACCGGGATACGCAATGAATCAAGAGTGACATGTATGAAAAATTATGAGCGGTGGCTTTGCCACAAATACGATGTCATCTACATGATCATGCAAAGCAATATGACAATGATCGAGCGTGTCATAATAAACGAACGGTGGAAAGTTACATGGCAATATATCTCGGAATGGCTATGGAAATGCCATAATAGGTAGGTATGGTGGCTGTTTTGAGGAAGGTATATGGTGGGTGTATGGTACCGGCGAAAGTTGCGCGACACTAGAGAGGCTAGCAATGGTGGAAGGGTGAGAGTGTGTATAATCCATGGACTCAACATTAGTCATAAAGAACTCACATACTTATTGCAAAAATCTATTAGTCATCGAAACAAAGTACTACGCGCATGCTCCTAGGGGATAGATTGGTAGGAAAGACCATCGCTCGTCCCCGACCGCCACTCATAAGGAAGACAATCAAAAAATATCTCATGCTCCAACTTCGTTACATAACGGTTCACCATACGTGCATGCTACGGGACTCACAAATCTCAACACAAGTATTTCTCAAATTCACAATTACTCACTAGCATGACTCTAATATCACCATCTTCATATCTCAAAACAATCATAAGGAATCAAACTTCTCATAGTGTTCAACGCACTTTATATGAAAGTTTTTATTATACCTATCTTGGTGCCTATCATATTAGGACTAAATTCATAACCTAAGAAAATTACCCTGATGTTTAAGACTCTCAAAATAATATAAGTGAAGCATGAGAGTTCATCAATTTCTACAAAATAAAACCACCGTCGTGCTCTAAAAAGATATAAGTGAAGAACTAGAGCAAAATTATCAAGCTCGGGATATATAAGTGAAGCACATAGAGTATTCTAATAAATTCCGATTCATGCGTGTCTCTCCCAAAAGGTGTGTACAACAAGGATGTAGTGATCCGACCTCTGACGGTAAAATCTCTGTGCATACGTGTCATCCCTGGATCGATAATGCTGACACACACAGTACTTGAAGGGTTTATAACAGAGTGCAATCACACACTTATTACATTGAATGTCTCAAAAGAGAACTTATTGCAATAATATGGCTTAAGGCCATCTAAATAAGATAACAGCGGAAGCATCGAAGGTAAATGAGTCCATCAACTCCAAAAACATAGCTGAGTGCATGACAACGACCTAGCGCAGCTTACTCTTCGTCTAAAAAGTATGCAACATGATATGTTGCAGCCCGAAACGGGTCAGCACATGGAATATGCTGGCAATATAACACAGTAGAGCAATGAACAAAGTAAATGCTACCACTACATGCATATATGGCTGGTGGAGGCTCTATGGTTATAATGTTTTTGCGAAAAGCCAAATTTTCCCTACAACAAAGGAATATATTTTGTTTAACTATCATGGTAGTTGATAAACATTGAGAAGGTTCCTCCAACTCAATCCCAATTAAACAGTATTAATAACCCAACAAATTAATTAAAAGAGTGACGAGATCAACATGATAATTCAAGAACCAGATACTCAAGATGTCCATAACCGGGGACATGGCTAACCATGATTAGTTTGTACACTCTGCAGAGGTTTGCGCACTTTTCCCCACAAGACTCGATCTCCTCCATTGGATTTCTCGCACTACATTGTGTTTGAGAAACGGATGACCGAGACACAGTCTTTCAGAAGCATTAACTCTTTACTCTGGGTAGACAGTTACACCTACTTTCCCCTACATCTGCTAGCCCACCACTAAAAGAGGTCACGCAACATACTCAACTATGCCAGAGCCCATAATGGCTTGTGGCTTCACATGGAAGTTTCTAGCATGAATAATCTTATGATCCCTTTGAGCCTAGGTGGCGAACCGTAGGATGATCACACGGGTACTCCGGGATATCCTAGGAGAACACTGGATTCTCCAGGTGCCCTGCAACCAATCCACCCAGATGTGTATTTAAGTAGCCACCTTAAGTTAACCATTAATTAACAATCTCACATCTGTCATGGATACACTCAAACCCAAACCACGTCTACTAGCATAGTATAGCGGTTATAAGCATAACGTAGAAGTAACTCCCAAAGGTTTGATAATAAAAGGGTAATAGGTTCTACCTCATCATCTACTTCCCAATACCCACAGGTCAAGAGATCCTACTCATGCAATGTTTGAGGGTTGTAACTAATGCATAAAAACTGGGTAATAAAGGGGTATGATAAATGTGTTACTTGCCTTGCTGATGATCTGCAAACCCTAGAGACTTGTAGTAGCACGCTTCGCACTCCGGAAATTCTATCGCAAACAAACAATAGCATACATAAGCACTCAGGCATAGATGCAAGGGCAAAACTCAGATGAGAAAGATCAAATCTGAAAGTTCAACTGAAGAGCTTCGATTTGCAAAAAAAATCAACCAAATCGGAGCTACGAAACTCAAACTACGGTCAAAAGAAAATCGAAATCAAATATGCTTGAAACCAAATTTTAAATTGTCAAAACCATGTTTAGGTTGATTAACTGGAAAGAGGGGTTCGAGACGAAGATTTTGGCGTTGTTTCACTCGATTTGGACGAATGGTTAAAAATTTGCGAGGGTTTGAAGATCAGGGGCTAATCTGCGATAAAAATAATCGCGAATAGGTCCCTGGCCGAAAATAAAATAAAGAGAAGAAGACTACGGCGCGAACGTCCGCTAACAGAGACAATCGAACGAATTCATTCATTATAAGAACTAAACGAACGAACGTTCGAAAAATAAAACTAACCGAAGAAAACCGAGAAAACCGATCTAATTAAAAAACCGATCTAGGGTTTTAAATAAACGGTGGCGGCTTTTGCGGTTTTACCGGTTCGCGGGCGAAAACTGGCGGCGGCGGCGTCGGGATCCGGCGAGGGCGGCGTTGGGCGGCAGGGCTCCATGGCGACGGCATAGCAGCGAGGCGGCAGTGCGGTGCGGCGGCGCGGCTCGGGCTCGGGACGGGTGGAGAGGGCGGCGGCGGCGGTATTTAAAGAGGGCCTCAACGGGGTAGTGGCTAGGGGCAGGGGGCACGGCGTTGGCTCGGGATCGGACTCCGGCCGGAGTCTGTCGCGGGCACGGCGGGGAAGGCGGCGGCGAGCGGGCCGGCTGGGCCTCGGCCCTTTACGGTCCGGGAGTTTTTTTTCAATAAATTCCGCCAAAAAGGAAAACTCCTAAATAAATATTAAAAAATCGAAAAATGCGAAAACAATTTTCACCGTCTAAATAAAATATTTAGAACAAAGTGAACATTTTTCTGGCCTAAAAATGCAATTTTGAAAAATGCATATTTTTGTAATTCAAATAAAATAGCAATAAAATCCAAATAAAGTTATTTATTTGATTTTAATATTTTTCCTCCAATATTTATTTTATTTTGGAGAAGTCATTTTATCTCCTCTCTTTTATTTTTTTACATTGGAAATATGTTGGAGAGAAAAATTATTAAAACCAAAATGATCCTCTTTTCAAATTTGAGAAACATTCAAATATGAAAATAAATGAAATCCCCAACTCTCTCCGTGGTTTCTTGAGTTGCTTAGGATTTCTAGAATCGCAACCAAAATGCAAATAAAATATGATATGCATATGATGACCTATGTATAACATCCAAATTGAAAATTTGGGATGTTACAAACCTAGCCCCCTTAAGATGAATGTCACCCTCGAGATTCGGGTTGGCTAGAAACTTGATAACTTTCCGTAGGTCTTCCTCTCGCTCCTAGGTGGCTTCATCCTCGGTATGGTGGCTCAACTGAACTTTGCAAAACTTGATAACCTTGTTGCGTGTAACTCGGCTTGCAAACTCGAGAATCTTGACTGGTTTCTCCTCGTAAGTCAAATCACTATCCAACTGAATTGCTTCCAGGGGCACTGTATCTCTCAAAGGAATATCGGCCATCTTAGCATGAAACTTCTTCAACTGGGAAACATGAAACACATCATGAACTCCTGCCAGTCCTTCGGGTAACTCCAACTTGTAGGCCACTTCTCCCATATGCTCCAAAACTCGGTATGGTCCTACAAATCTCGGGGCTAACTTTCCCTTAACTCCAAAGCGTTTAACTCCTCACAGAGGTGATACACGAAGATATGCTCTGTCTCCGATTTCATAGACTACCTCCTTGCGCTTTGTATCGGCATAACTCTTCTGTCTGGACTGAGCTACCTTCAGTCTATCGTGAATCAACTTAACCTTCTCTTCGGACTCCTTGATCAAATCTGGTCCAAACAACTGACAGTCTCCAACTTCATCCCACGTTAACGGTGTCCTGCACCTTCTCCCGTACAGAGCTTCGAAAGGTGCCATCTTCAAACTAGCCTGGTAACTGTTGTTATATGAGAACTCCGCGTACGGCAAATTATCATCCAAACTAGATCCATAATCTAGCGCACAAGCTCTCAACATGTCCTCCAGAATCTGATTGACTCTCTCGGTCTGTCCATCTGTCTGCGGATGAAAGGCTGTACTGAAATCTAGCCTGGTACCCAAGGTCTGGTGCAGCTGATGCCAAATCTTCGAAGTAAACTGAGTCCCTCTATCTGATACGATGGTCCTTGGTACTCCATGCAGACATACGATCCTGGTCATATATATCTTGGCCAACTTCGCACTCGTATAGGTGGTTTTCACTGGGATAAAGTGAGCCACTTTGGTCAAAACGATCCACTACTACCCAGATATAATCATATCCCGATCGGTTCCTGGGTAATCCGGTGATAAAATCCATGCCAAGCTTATCCCACTTCCATTCGGGTGTCGGCATAGGCTGTAGTAATCCTGCTAGCTTCTGATGTTCTTCCTTCACTCTCTGACGTACATCACATATTGCTACATACTTGGCAATATCCTTCTTCATACCGGTCCACCAGAAACGCTCCTTTAAATCTAAATACATCTTGGTGTTTCCGAGGTGTATCGAGTATGGCGAGTCATGAGCTTCCTTAAGTATTAACTTCCTGATCTCTGCATTATTGGGTACATAAACACGGTCCTCAAACCATAAGGTTTCGTACTCATCCTCACGAAAACCTTTGGCTTTTCCTTTGCTTATCTTCTCTTTTATCTCAGCAATTTCCTTATCATCCTTCTGAGCTTCTCGAATCTTTCCCAATAATGTTGACTGTACCTCCATTGCTACAACAAAACCTCTAGGGACAATCTCCAAACGAAGCTCCCTGAGATCTTCGGCTAACTCCTTTGGTAATCCTTCGCTTACGAGGGTATTGGCATAACTCTTTCGGCTCAAAGCGTCTACTACGACATTGGCCTTTCCTTGTTGATAATGCAACTTCATATCATAATCCTTTATAAGCTCCAACCATCTCCTTTGCCTGAGATTCAGCTCCTTCTGTGTCAAAATGTACTTCAAACTCTTGTGATCCGTGTACACATCACAACGGTTTCCAATAAGAAAATGTCTCCAGGTCTTGAGTGCATGAACTACAGCTGCTAACTCCAAATCATGCGTGGCATAATTCAACTCATGCGGTCGAAGCTGACATGAGGCGTATGAAACCACTCTTCCGTCTTGCATAAGTACACCTCCAAGTCCTAAGCGAGAAGCATCGCAATACACTTGGAAATCCTTCCGTATATCTGGCAAAATCAGCATTGGGGCTGTAACCAAACGTTTCTTCAGATCCTGAAAACTTGCCTCACATTCATCTGTCCATTGAAACTTAGTGTCTTTCTTCAACAACTCCGTCATAGGCTTCGCAATCTTGGAAAAATTCTCAATGAATCTCCGGTAATATCCCGCGAGTCCCAGAAAACTGCGGATCTCTCCTACTGAGGTGGGTGCTAGCCAATCAGTGACTGACTGGACCTTTGGTAGGGTCTACTTCTATACCTTCTCCTGATATAACATGTCCAAGAAATCCAACTTCATTCAACCAAAACTCACATTTGCTGAACTTGGCATATAACTGATGTTCCCTGAGCTTCTCGAGAACTAAACGCAAATGCTCCTTGTGCTCCTCTTCATTCTTTGAGTATACCAAAAATATCATCAATGAACACCACAACAAACTTATCCAAGAACTCCATGAACACTTTATTCATCATACTCATGAAATAGGCAGGGGCATTAGTAAATCCAAATGACATAACCGTGTACTCATATAGCCCGTACCTTGTGGTAAAGGCTATCTTAGGTGAAGGAAATATGCCCTAGAGGCAATAATAAAGTTGTTACTTATATTTCCTTATATCATGATAGATGTTTATTATTCATGCTAGAATTGTATTAACCAGAAACTTAGTACATGTGTGGATACATGGACAAACAGAGTGTCACTAGTATGCCTCTACTTGACTAGCTCGTTGAATCAAAGATGGTTAAGTTTCCTAGCCATAGACATGAGTTGTCATTTGATTAACGGGATCACATCATTAGAGAATGATGTGATTGACTTGACCCATTTCGTTAGCTTAGCATTTGATCGTTTAATTTATTGCTATTGCTTTCTTCATGACTTATACATGTTCCTATGACTATGAGACTATGCTACTCCCGAATACTGGAGGAACACTTTGTGTGCTACCAAAGGTCATAACGTAACTGGGTGATTATAAAGGTGCTCTACAGGTGTCTCCGAAGGTACTTGTTGAGTTGGCATAGATCGAGATTAGGATTCGTCACTCTGATTGTCGGAGAGGTATCTCTGGGCCCTCTCGGTAATGCACGCTTAAAGTTCGGTGACGATCGGTATTATGACTTTTTGTGTTTTGATGTACCGAAGGTAGTTCGGAGTCCCGGATATGATCGGACATGATGAGGAGTCTCGAAATGGTCGAGACGTAAAGATCGATATATTGGACGACTATGTTCAAACACCGGAAGTGTTTCGGGAGGTTTCGGACATATACCGGAGTACTGGGGGGTTACCGGAACCCCCCGGGGAGTGTATTGGGCCTAATGGGCCTTAGGGGGAGAAGAGGACGGGCGGCCAGGGCAGCCGCGCACCCCCTCCCCCTCTAGTCCTAATTGGACAAGGAGGGCCCCCCCCTTTCCTTCTCTCCCTCTCTCCCTTCCTTCTCCTCTCCTACTCCTACTTGGAAAGGGGGAGTCCTACTCCCGGTGGGAGTAGGACTCCTCATGGGGTGCGCCATAGGAGGTCGGCCCCCTCCCCCTCCTCCACTCCTTTATATACGGGGAGGGGGACACCCCTTGGAGACACAACAATTGATCATTGATTTCTTAGCCGTGTGCGGTGCCCCCCTCCACCATAATCCACCTCGGTAATATCGTAGCAGTGCTTAGGCAAAGCCTTGTGTCGGTAGCATCATCATCACCGTCATCACGCCGTCGTGCTGACGAAACTATCCGGCGAAGCTCTACTGGATCGTGAGTTCGCGGGACGTCTCCGAGCAGAACGTGTGCAGAACAGGGAGGTGTTGTACGTTCGGTACTGAGGATCGGTCGATCGTGAAGACGTACGACTACATCAACCGCATTGTCATAACGCTTCCGCTATCGGTCTACGAGGGTACGTGGACACACTCTCCCCTCTCGGTTCTATACATCACCATGATCTTGCATGTGAGTAGGAATTTTTTTGAAATTACTACGTTCCCCTATAGTGGCATCCGAGCCAGGTTTATGCATAGATGTTATATGCACGAGTAGAACACAAGTGAGTTGTGGGCGATACAAGTCATACTGCTTACCAGCATGTCATACTTTGGTTCGGCGTGATTGTTGGATGAAGCGGCCCGGACCAACATTACCCGTACGCTTACGGGAGACTGGTTCTATTAACGAGCTTTGCACACAGGTGGCTGGCGGGTGTCAGTTTCTCCAACTTTAGTTGAACCGAGTGTGGCTACGCCCGGTCTTGTGAAGGTTAAAACAGCAGTAACTTGACGAACTATCGTTGTGGTTTTGATTCGTAGCTAAGAACTGTTCTGGCTCAGCCCGTAGCAGCCACGTAAAACTTGCAACAACAAAGTAGAGGACGTCTAACTTGTTTTTGCAGGGCATTTGTGATGTGATATGGTCAAGACATGATGCTAAATTTTATTGTATGAGATGATCATGTTTTGTAACAGAGTTATCGGCAACTGGCAGGAGCCATATGGTTGTCGCTTTATTGTATGCAATGCAATCGCCCTGTAATTGCTTTACTTTATCACTAAGCGGTAGCGATAGTCGTGGAAGCAATAGTTGGCGAGACGACAATGATGCTACGGTGGAGATCAAGGTGTCGCGCCGGTGACGATGGTGATCATGACGGTGCTTTGGAGATGGAGATCACAGGCACAAGATGATGATGGTCATATCATATCACTTATATTGATTGCATGTGATGTCTATCCTTTATGCATCTTATTTTGCTTAGTTCGACGGTAGAATTATAAGATGATCTCTTACTAAATTTCAAGGTACAAGTGTTCTCCCTGAGTATGCACCGTTGCGAAAGTTCGTCGTGCCGAGACACCACGTGATGATCGGGTGTGATAAGCTCTATGTTCACATACAGCTGGTGCAAGCCAGTTTTGCACATGCAGAATACTCGGGTTAAACTTGACGAGCCTAGCATATGCAGATATGGCCTCGGAACACTGAGACCGAAAGGTCGAGCGTGAATCATATAGTAGATATGATCAACATAGTGATGTTCACCATTGAAAACTACTCCATCTCACGTGATGATCGGACATGGTTTAGTTCATATGGATCACGTGATCACTTAGATAATTAGAAAGATGTCTATCTAAGTGGGTGTTCTTAAGTAATATGATTAATTGAACTTTAATTTATCATGAACTTAGTCCTGGTAGTATTTGCATATCTATGTTGTAGATCAATAGCTCACGTTGTTGCTCCCCGTTTATATTTTGATATGTTCCTAGAGAAAACTAAGTTGAAAAAGGTTAGTAGCAACGATGCGGACTTCATCCGTGATCTGAGAATTAACCTCATTGCTGCACAGAAGTATTATGTCCTTCATGCACCGCTAGGTGACAAAACTATTGCAGGAGCAGATGCAGACGTTATGAACGTTTTGACAAAGCTCGATATGATGACTACTTGATAGTTTAGTCCACCATGCTTTACGGCTTAGAACCGGGACTTCAAAAATTGTTTTGAATGCCACTGAGCATGTAAGATGTTCCAAGAGTTGAAATTGGTATTTCATACTCGTGCCCGTGTCGAGAGGTATGAGACCTCTGACAGTACTTTGCCTATAAGATGGAGGAGAATAGCTCAACCAGTGAGCATATGCTCAGATTGTCTGGGTACTACAATTGCTTGAATCAAGTGGGAGTTAATCTTTCGGATAAGATAGTAATTGACAAAGTTCTCTAGTCACTATCACCAAGTTACTAGAACTTCGTGATGAACTATAATATGCGAGGGATGACGAAAGTAATTCCCGACCTCTTCGCGATGGTGAAATCGGCGAAGGTAGAAATCAAGAAAGAGCATCAAGTGTTGATGGTTTACAAAGACCACTAGTTTCAAGAAAAGGGCAAATGAATAGAAAGGGGAACTTCAAGAAGAATGACAAGCAAGTTGTCACTCCCGTGAAGAAGCCCAAAGCTAGACCCAAGCCTAAAACTGAGTGCTTCTACTGCAAAGGAAATGGTCACTGGAGGTGGAACTGCCCTAGACAGTTGGCGGATAAGAAGGATGGCAAAGTGAACAAAAGTATATTTGATATACATGTTATTGATGTGTACTTTACTAGTGTTTATAGCAAACCCCTCGGTATTTGATACTGGTTCAGTTGCTAAGAGTAGTAACCCGAAACGGGAGTTGCATAATGAACAGAAACTAGTTAAGGATGAAGTGACGATGTGTGTTGGAAGTAGTTCCAAGATTGATATGATCATCATCGCACACTCCTATACTTTCGGGATTAGTGTTGAACCAAAATAAGTGTTATTTGGTGTTTGCGTTGAGCATGAATATGATTTGATCATGTTTATTGCAATACGGTTATTCATTTAAGTTAGAGAATAATTGTTGTTCTGTTTACATGAATAAAACCTTCTATGGTCATACACCCAACGAAAATGGTTTGTTGGATCTCGATCGTAGTGATACACATATTCATAATATTGAAGCCAAAAGATGCAAAGTTAATAATGATAGTGCAACTTATTTGTGGCACTGCCATTTAGGTCATATTGGTGTAAAGCGCATGAGGAAACTCCATGCTGATGGGATTTTAAAATCACTTGATTATGAATCACTTGATGCTTGCGAACCATGACTTATGGGCAAGATGACTAAGACTCCGTTCTCCAGAACAATGGAGCGAGCAACTGACTTATTGGAAATAATACATACTGATGTATGCGATCCGATGAGTGTTGAGGCTCGCGGCGGGTATCGTTATTTTCTGACCTTCACAGATGATTTGAGCAGATATGGGTATATCTACTTGATGAAACATAAGTCTGAAACATTTGAAAAGTTCATATAATTTTAGAGTGAAGTGGAAAATCATCGTAACAATAAAATAAAGTCTCTACGATCTGATCATGGAGGAGAATATTTGAGTTACGAGTTTGGTCTTCATTTGAAACAATGCGGAATTGTTTCGCAACTCACGCCACCTGGAACACCACAGCGTAATGGTGTGTCCGAACATCGTAACCGTACTTTATTAGATATGGTGCAATCTATGATGTCTCTTACCCATTTACCACTATCGTTTTGGGGTTAAGCATTAGAGACAGCTGCATTCACGTTAAATAGGGCACCATCTAAATCCGTTGAGATGACACCATATGAACTGTGGTTTGGCAAGAAAACAAAGTTTTCGTTTCTTAAAGTTTGGGGTTGCGATGCTTATGTGAAAAAGTTTCATCCTGATAAGCTCAAACCCAAATCGGAGAAATTTGTCTTCATAGGATACCCAAAGGAGACAGTTGGGTGCACCTTCTATCACAGATCCGAAGGCAAGACATTCGTTGCTAAGAATGGATCCTTTCTAGAGAAGGAGTTTCTCTCGAAAGAAGTGAGTGGGAGGAAAGTATAACTTGATAAGGTAACTGTACCTTCTCCCTAATTGGAAAGTAGTTCATCACAGAAATCAGTTCCAGTGATGTCTACACCAACTAGAGAGGAACCTTTCTGATAAGTATATGTGAATGACATATTGTTAGTCGGAAATGATGTAGAAATTTCTGGAAAGTATAAAGGAGTGTTTGAAAGGAGTTTTTCAAAGAAAGACCTCGGTGAAGCTGCTTACATATTGAGCATCAAGATCTATAGAGATAGATCAAGACGCTTGATAAGTTTTTTCAATAAGTACATATCTTGACAAGTTTTTGAAGTAGTTCAAAATGGAACAGTCAAAGAAAAATTTCTTGCATGTGTTACAAGGTGTAAAGTTGAGTAAGACTCAAAACCCGACCACGGCAGAAGATAGAGAGAGAATGAAAGTCATTCCCTATGCCTCAGTCATAGGTTCTATAAAGTATGGCATGCTGTGTACCATACCTATTGTATACCCTGCCCTGAGTTTGGCAAGGGAGTACAATTTTGATCTAGGAGTAGATCACTGGATAGCGGTCAAAAATATCCTTAGAGGACTAAGGAAATATTTCTCGGTTATGGAGGTGATAAAGAGTTCGTCGTAAAGAGTTACATCGATGCAAGCTTTGACACCGATCTGGATGACTCTAAGTCACAATACGGATACATATTCAAAGTGGGAGCAATTAGCTAAAGTAGCTCCGTGTAGAGCATTGTAGGCATAGAAATTTGCAAATTACATACGGATCTGAATTTGACAGACCCGTTGACTAAACTTCTCTCACAAGCAAAACATGATCACACCTTAGTACTCATTGGATGTTAATCACATGGCGATGTGAACTAGATTACTGACTCTAGTAAACCCTTTGAGTGTTGGTCACATGGCGATGTGAACTATGGGTGTTAATCACATGATGATGTGAACTATTGGTGATGTGAACTAGATTATTGACTCTAGTGCATGTGGGAGACTGAAGGAAATATGCCCTACAGGCAATAATAAAGTTGTTATTTATATTTCCTTATATCATGATAAATGATTATTATTCATGCTAGAATTGTATTAACCGGAAACTTAGTACATGTGTGGATACATGGACAAATAGAGTGTCACTGGTATGCCTCTTCTTGACTAGCTCATTGAATCAAAGATGGTTAAGTTTCCTAGCCATAGACATGAGTTGTCATTTGATTAACAGGATCACATCATTAGAGAATGATGTGATTGACTTGACCCATTTCGTTAGCTTAGCACTTGATCGTTTAGTTTATTGCTATTGCTTTCTTCATGACTTATACATGTTCCTATGACTATGAGATTATGCAACTCCCGAATACCGGAGGAACACTTTGTGTGCTACCCAACGTCACAACGTAACTGGGTGATTATAAAGGTGCTCTACAGGTGTCTCCGAAGGTACTTGCTGAGTTGGCATAGATCCAGATTAGGATTTGTCACTCTGATTGTCGGAGAGGTATCTCTGGGCCCTCTCAGTAATGCACATCACTATAAGCCTTGCAAGCATTGTAACTAATGAGTTAGTTGCGGGATGATGCATTACAGAACGAGTAAAGAGACTTGCCGGTAACGAGATTGAACTAGGTATTGAGATACCGACGATCGAATCTCGGGCAAGTAACATACCGATGACAAAGGGAACAACGTATGTTGTTATGCGGTTTGACCAATAAAGATGTTCGTAGAATATGTGGGAGCCAATATGAGCATCCAGGTTCCGCTATTGGTTATTGACCGGAGACGTGTATACCAAAAATATCATCAATGAACACCACAACAAACTTATCCAAGAACTCCATGAACACTTTATTCATCATACTCATGAAATAGGCAGGGGCATTAGTAAATCCAAATGACATAACCGTGTACTCATATAGCCCGTACCTTGTGGTAAAGGCTATCTTAGGTGAAGGAAATATGCCCTAGAGGCAATAATAAAGTTGTTACTTATATTTCCTTATATCATGATAGATGTTTATTATTCATGCTAGAATTGTATTAACTAGAAACTTAGTACATGTGTGGATACATGGACAAACAGAGTGTCACTAGTATGCCTCTACTTGACTAGCTCGTTGAATCAAAGATGGTTAAGTTTCCTAGCCATAGACATGAGTTGTCATTTGATTAACGGGATCACATCATTAGAGAATGATGTGATTGACTTGACCCATTTCGTTAGCTTAGCATTTGATCGTTCAATTTAATGCTATTGATTTCTTCATGACTTATACATGTTCCTATGACTATGAGATTATGCAACTCCCGAATACTGGAGGAACACTTTGTGTGGTACAAAACGTCACAACGTAACTAGGTGATTATAAAGGTGCTCTACAGGTGTCTCCAAAGGTACTTGTTGAGTTGGCATAGATCGGGATTAGGATTTGTCACTCCGGTTGTCGGAGAGGTATCTCTGGGCCCTCTCGGTAATGCACGCTTAAAGTTCGGTGACGATCGGTATTATGACTTTTTGTGTTTTGATGTACCGAAGGTAGTTCGGAGTCCCGGATATGATCGGACATGACGAGGAGTCTCGAAATGGTCGAGACGTAAAGATCGATATATTGGACGAGTATGTTCAGACACCGGAAGTGTTTCGGGAGGTTTCGGACATATACCGGAGTACCGGGGGGTTACCGGAACCCCCCGGGGAGTGTATTGGGCCTAATTGGCCTTAGGGGGAGAAGAGGAGGGGCGGCCAGGGCAGCCGCGCGCTCCCTCCCCCTCTAGTCCTAATTGGACAAGGAGCCCCCCCCTTTCCTTCTCTCCCTCCCTCCCTTCCTTCTTCTCTCCTACTCCTACTTGGAAAGGGGGAGTCCTACTCCCGGTGGGAGTAGGACTCCTCATGGGGTGCGCCATAGGTGGCCGGCCCCCTCCCCCTCCTCCACTCCTTTATATACGGGGAGGGGGACACCCCTTGGAGACACAACAATTGATCATTGATCTCTTAGCCATGTGCGGTGCCCCCCTCCACCATAATCCACCTCGGTAATATCATAGCAGTGCTTAGGCAAAGCCCTGTGTCGGTATCATCATCATCACCGTCATCACGCCGTCGTGCTGACGAAACTATCCAGCGAAGCTCTACTGGATCGTGAGTTCGCGGGACGTCTCCGAGCAGAACGTGTGCAGAACACGGAGGTGTTGTACGTTCGGTACCGAGGATCGGTCGATCGTGAAGACGTACAACTACATCAACCGCATTGTCATAACGCTTCCGCTATCGGTCTACGAGGGTACGTGGACACACTCTCCCCTCTCGTTGCTATGCATCACCATGATCTTCCATGTGCGTAGGAATTTTTTTGAAATTACTACGTTCCCCTATAGTGGCATCCGAGCCAGGTTTATGCGTAGATGTTATATGCATGAGTAGAACATAAGTGAGTTGTGGGCGATACAAGTCATACTGGTTACCAGCATGTCATACTTTGGTTCGGCGGTATTGTTGGATGAAGCGGCCGGGACCAACATTACGCGTACGCTTACGGGAGACTGGTTCTATTGACGTGCTTTGCACACAGGTGGCTGGCGGGTGTCAGTTTCTCCAACTTTAGTTGAACCGAGTGTGGCTAAGCCCGGTCCTTGTGAAGGTTAAAACAGCACTAACTTGACGAACTATCGTTGTGGTTTTGATGCGTAGGTAAGAACTGTTCTTGCTCAGCCCATAGCAGCCATGTAAAACTTGCAACAACAAAGTAGAGGACGTCTAACTTGTTTTAGCAGGGCATTTGTGATGTGATATGGTCAAGACATGATGCTAAATTTTATTGTATGAGATGATCATGTTTTGTAACAGAGTTATCGGCAACTGGCAGGAGCCATATGGTTGTCGCTTTATTGTATGCAATGCAATCGCCCTGTAATTGCTTTACTTTATCACTAAGCGGTAGCGATAGTCGTGGAAGCAATAGTTGGCGAGACGACAATGATGCTACGGTGGAGATCAAGGTGTCGCGCCGGTGACGATGGTGATCATGACGGTGCTTTGGAGATGGAGATCACAGGCACAAGATGATGATGGTCATATCATATCACTTATATTGATTGCATGTGATGTCTATCCTTTATGCATCTTATTTTGCTTAGTTCGACAGTAGCATTATAAGATGATCTCTCACTAAATTTCAAGGTACAAGTGTTCTCCCTGAGTATGCACCGTTGCGAAAGTTCGTCGTGCCGAGACACCACGTGATGATCGGGTGTGATAAGCTCTATGTTCACATACAGCGGGTGCAAGCCAGTTTTGCACATGCAGAATACTCGGGTTAAACTTGACGAGCCTAGCATATGCAGATATGGCCTCGGAACACTGAGACCGAAAGGTCGAGCGTGAATCATATAGTAGATACGATCAACATATTGATGTTCACCATTGAAAACTACTCCATCTCACGTGATGATCGGACATGGTTTAGTTCATATGGATCACGTGATCACTTAGATAATTAGAGGGATGTCTATCTAAGTGGGTGTTCTTAAGCAATATGATTAATTGATCTTTAATTTATCATGAACTTAGTCCTGGTAGTATTTGCATATCTATGTTGTAGATCAATAGCTCACGTTGTTGCTCCCCGTTTATATTTTGATATGTTCCTAGAGAAAACTAAGTTGAAAAATGTTAGTAGCAACGATGCGGACTTGATCCGTGATCTGAGGATTAACCTCATTGCTTCTCAAAAGTATTATGTCCTTCATGCACCGCTAGGTGACAAAACTATTGCAGGAGCAGATGCAGACGTTATGAACGTTTTGACAAAGCTCGGTATGATGACTACTTGATAGTTTAGTGCACCATGCTTTACGGCTTAGAACCGGGACTTCAAAAATTGTTTTGAATGCCACGGAGCATGTAAGATGTTCCAAGAGTTGAAATTGGTATTTCATACTCGTGCCCGTGTCGAGAGGTATGAGACCTCTGACAGTACTTTGCCTATAAGATGGAGGAGAATAGCTCAACCAGTGAGCATATGCTCAGATTGTCTGGGTACTACAATTGCTTGAATCAAGTGGGAGTTAATCTTTCGGATAAGATAGTAATTGACAAAGTTCTCTAGTCACTATCACCAAGTTACTAGAACTTCGTGATGAACTATAATATGCGAGGGATGACGAAAGTAATTCCCGACCTCTTCGCGATGGTGAAATCGGCGAAGGTAGAAATCAAGAAAGAGCATCAAGTGTTGATGGTTTACAAAGACCACTAGTTTCAAGAAAAGGGCAAATGAATAGAAAGGGGAACTTCAAGAAGAATGACAAGCAAGTTGTCACTCCCGTGAAGAAGCCCAAAGCTAGACCCAAGCCTAAAACTGAGTGCTTCTACTGCAAAGGAAATGGTCACTGGAGGTGGAACTGCCCTAGACAGTTGGCGGATAAGAAGGATGGCAAAGTGAACAAAAGTATATTTGATATACATGTTATTGATGTGTACTTTACTAGTGTTTATAGCAAACCCCTCGGTATTTGATACTGGTTCAGTTGCTAAGAGTAGTAACCCGAAACGGGAGTTGCATAATGAACAGAAACTAGTTAAGGATGAAGTGACGATGTGTGTTGGAAGTAGTTCCAAGATTGATATGATCATCATCGCACACTCCTATACTTTCGGAATTAGTGTTGAACCAAAATAAGTGTTATTTGGTGTTTGCGTTGAGCATGAATATGATTTGATCATGTTTATTGCAATACGGTTATTCATTTAAGTTAGAGAATAATTGTTGTTCTGTTTACATGAATAAAACCTTCTATGGTCATACACCCAACGAAAATGGTTTGTTGGATCTCGATCGTAGTGATACACATATTCATAATATTGAAGCCAAAAGATGCAAAGTTAATAATGATAGTGCAACTTATTTGTGGCACTGCCATTTAGGTCATATTGGTGTAAAGCGCATGAGGAAACTCCATGCTGATGGGATTTTAAAATCACTTGATTATGAATCACTTGATGCTTGCGAACCATGACTTATGGGCAAGATGACTAAGACTCCGTTCTCCAGAACAATGGAGCGAGCAACTGACTTATTGGAAATAATACATACTGATGTATGCGATCCGATGAGTGTTGAGGCTCGCGGCGGGTATCGTTATTTTCTGACCTTCACAGATGATTTGAGCAGATATGGGTATATCTACTTGATGAAACATAAGTCTGAAACATTTGAAAAGTTCATATAATTTTAGAGTGAAGTGGAAAATCATCGTAACAATAAAATAAAGTCTCTACGATCTGATCATGGAGGAGAATATTTGAGTTACGAGTTTGGTCTTCATTTGAAACAATGCGGAATTGTTTCGCAACTCACGCCACCTGGAACACCACAGCGTAATGGTGTGTCCGAACATCGTAACCGTACTTTATTAGATATGGTGCAATCTATGATGTCTCTTACCCATTTACCACTATCGTTTTGGGGTTAAGCATTAGAGACAGCTGCATTCACGTTAAATAGGGCACCATCTAAATCCGTTGAGATGACACCATATGAACTGTGGTTTGGCAAGAAAACAAAGTTTTCGTTTCTTAAAGTTTGGGGTTGCGATGCTTATGTGAAAAAGTTTCATCCTGATAAGCTCAAACCCAAATCGGAGAAATTTGTCTTCATAGGATACCCAAAGGAGACAGTTGGGTGCACCTTCTATCACAGATCCGAAGGCAAGACATTCGTTGCTAAGAATGGATCCTTTCTAGAGAAGGAGTTTCTCTCGAAAGAAGTGAGTGGGAGGAAAGTATAACTTGATAAGGTAACTGTACCTTCTCCCTAATTGGAAAGTAGTTCATCACAGAAATCAGTTCCAGTGATGTCTACACCAACTAGAGAGGAACCTTTCTGATAAGTATATGTGAATGACATATTGTTAGTCGGAAATGATGTAGAAATTTCTGGAAAGTATAAAGGAGTGTTTGAAAGGAGTTTTTCAAAGAAAGACCTCGGTGAAGCTGCTTACATATTGAGCATCAAGATCTATAGAGATAGATCAAGACGCTTGATAAGTTTTTTCAATAAGTACATATCTTGACAAGTTTTTGAAGTAGTTCAAAATGGAACAGTCAAAGAAAAATTTCTTGCATGTGTTACAAGGTGTAAAGTTGAGTAAGACTCAAAACCCGACCACGGCAGAAGATAGAGAGAGAATGAAAGTCATTCCCTATGCCTCAGTCATAGGTTCTATAAAGTATGGCATGCTGTGTACCATACCTATTGTATACCCTGCCCTGAGTTTGGCAAGGGAGTACAATTTTGATCTAGGAGTAGATCACTGGATAGCGGTCAAAAATATCCTTAGAGGACTAAGGAAATATTTCTCGGTTATGGAGGTGATAAAGAGTTCGTCGTAAAGAGTTACATCGATGCAAGCTTTGACACCGATCTGGATGACTCTAAGTCACAATACGGATACATATTCAAAGTGGGAGCAATTAGCTAAAGTAGCTCCGTGTAGAGCATTGTAGGCATAGAAATTTGCAAATTACATACGGATCTGAATTTGACAGACCCGTTGACTAAACTTCTCTCACAAGCAAAACATGATCACACCTTAGTACTCATTGGATGTTAATCACATGGCGATGTGAACTAGATTACTGACTCTAGTAAACCCTTTGAGTGTTGGTCACATGGCGATGTGAACTATGGGTGTTAATCACATGATGATGTGAACTATTGGTGATGTGAACTAGATTATTGACTCTAGTGCATGTGGGAGACTGAAGGAAATATGCCCTACAGGCAATAATAAAGTTGTTATTTATATTTCCTTATATCATGATAAATGATTATTATTCATGCTAGAATTGTATTAACCGGAAACTTAGTACATGTGTGGATACATGGACAAATAGAGTGTCACTGGTATGCCTCTTCTTGACTAGCTCATTGAATCAAAGATGGTTAAGTTTCCTAGCCATAGACATGAGTTGTCATTTGATTAACAGGATCACATCATTAGAGAATGATGTGATTGACTTGACCCATTTCGTTAGCTTAGCACTTGATCGTTTAGTTTATTGCTATTGCTTTCTTCATGACTTATACATGTTCCTATGACTATGAGATTATGCAACTCCCGAATACCGGAGGAACACTTTGTGTGCTACCCAACGTCACAACGTAACTGGGTGATTATAAAGGTGCTCTATAGATGTCTCCGAAGGTACTTGCTGAGTTGGCATAGATCCAGATTAGGATTTGTCACTCTGATTGTCGGAGAGGTATCTCTGGGCCCTCTCGGTAATGCACATCACTATAAGCCTTGCAAGAATTGTAACTAATGAGTTAGTTGCGGGATGATGCATTACAGAACGAGTAAAGAGACTTGCCGGTAACAAGATTGAACTAGGTATTGAGATACCGACGATCGAATCTCGGGCAAGTAACATACCGATGACAAAGGGAACAACGTATGTTGTTATGCGGTTTGACCAATAAAGATGTTCGTTGAATATGTGGGAGCCAATATGAGCATCCACGTTCCGCTATTGGTTATTGACCGGAGACGTGTCTCGGTCATGTCTACATAGTTCTCGAACCTGCAGGGTCCGCGCGCTTAAAGTTCGGTGACGATCGGTATTATGAGTTTTTCTGTTTTGATGTACCGAAGGTAGTTCGCAGTCCCGGATATGATCACGGACATGGAGAGGAGTCTCGAAATGGTCGAGACGTAAAGATCGATATATTGGACGACTATGTTCGGACACCGGAAGTGTTTGGGGAGGTTTCAGACATATACCGGAGTACTGGGGGGTTACCGGACCCCTCCGGGGAGTATATTGGGCCTAATGGGCCTTAGTGGGAGAAGAGGAGGGGCGGCCAGGGCAGCCACGCGCCCCCTCCCCCTCTAGTCCGAATTGGACAAGGAGGGGGCGGCGTCCCCCTTTCCTTCTCTCCCTCTCTCCCTTCCTTCTCCTCTCCTACTCCTACTTGGAAAGGGGGAGTCCTACTCCCACATGGGGCGCGCCATAGGAGGCCAGCCCCCTCCCCCTCCTCCACTCCTTTATATACGGGGAGGGGGCACCCCTTGGAGACACAATAGTTGATCATTGATCTCTTAGCCATGTGCGGTGCCCCCCTCCACCATAATCCACCTCAGTAATATCATAGCAGTGCTTAGGCGAAGCCCTGCGTCGGTAGCATCATCATCACCGTCATCACGCCATCGTGCTGACGAAACGGTGAAGCTCTACTGGATCATGAGTTCACGGGACGTCTTCGAGCTGAACGTGTGCAGAACACGGAGGTGCCGTACGTCCGGTACTGAGGATCGGTCGATCGTGAAGACGTACGACTACATCAACCGTGTTGTCATAATGCTTCCTCTATCAGTCTACGAGGGTACGTGGACACACTCTCCCCTCTCGTTGCTATGCATCACCATGATCTTGCGTGTGCGTAGGATTTTTTTTGAAATTACTACATTCCCCTACATTAGGTATATCCTTGGAGAATACTTTAGCTCCTTGCAGCTGGTCAAACAAATCATTGATCATTGGTGGTGGGTACTTGTTCTTGACCATCACTTCATTTAACGCACGATAATCAACAACCATTCTCAAAGATCCATCCTTCTTCTCAACCAAGAGCACTGGGGCTCCCCATGGTGACGAACTCCGTCGAAGGTAAACTTTCTCCAGTAACTCCTTAATCTGCTTCTTAATCTCCTCCAGATGATTTGCGGGCATCCGGTATGGTCTCTTCGATATGGGTCCGGTGCCTGGCAACAGCTCTATCAAAAACTCAATGTCTCGATCCGGTGGCATGCCTGGTAGTTCCTCTGGAAATACATCCGGGTAATCCTTCACTATAGGCACTTCCTCCTGAACAACTCCTGAGAGAGAATTTACTTGGGTCCTCCTTGGCGCATGCCTCGATACATACTTAATCATATTTCCCTCCGGGGTGGTGAGTAGAATTCACTTACTAGCACAATCGATGTTTCCCCATACATCGATAGCCAATCCATGCCCAGTATCACATCCAATCCTTGTGACTCCAAAATTATTAGGTCTGAGGGGAAAACATGCCTACCTATGGTCAATGGCATCTGAAAACATCCTTGGCTTGCGGTATACTCTACTCCTGGCGAGCTTACTAACATAGGTGTCCTAAGAACTTTGGTGGGCAAATTATACTCATCCACAAATCCCCTTGAAATGTATGAATGTGATGCACCAATATCAAAAAGAACGATTGCAGTAAATGACTTAACCAAAAACTTACCTATAACTGCATCTGGCTGCTCTTCAACCTCCTCCACGTTAACGTGGTTCACTTGTCCCCTGTTGAAAGGGTTGGGCTTCTTCCCAGAGCTTCCATTGCCATTTCCATTCTTTGCTTCAGAACACTCGGTGGCGTAATGTCCATTCTTCCGGCACTTGAAACAAGTAATGTGACTTAGATCCTTCTTGGCGGGTGTTGCTGGGTTGGAACGATTCTGGCTGCTGCTTCCTCCATTTCCATTCCCATTCTTGGGGCCACTGTGGTTGTGTGGACTTCCTCCATTGTGAGTGTGGCCTTCATGGTTGTGGTGAGTGTGTCCTCCCGAGTTTGGGGTAAAACAAGGTCTCTGCTGAGCTCCTAAATTATACTTCCCTTGTCCATACTTCATTTTGCGGCTCTCAATCTGCTGCTGCTTGCCTTCTATCATAAGAGCCCTGTCTACCAACTCCTGGTAGTTAGCAAATGTTGCTACCATCAACTGCATACTCAGCTCATCATTCAGCCCTTCCATAAACTTCTCCTGCTTCGCGGTGTCTGTGGCCACATCATCCAGGGCATAGCGGGCTAATTTACTGAACTCATCCAAGTACTACCCCACAGTACAATTTCCCTGGCGTAAGTTGCGAAACTCACACTTCTTCATGCTCATTGCTCTAGTTGAGACATGTGTAGTCCGGAACGCTTGCTGAAACTGATCCCAAGTGACATTGGCTATGGGGAAAGTGGCTGTGTAATTATCCCACCATGAGGTTGCGGGTCCATCCAATTGATGTGCGGCAAAATGCACCTTCTCAGCATCTGCGCAACCTGCGGTGGTTAACTCCCTTCCAATCCTGCATAGCCAGTCATCAGCAACTATCGGCTCGGTGCTACTGGAAAACACTGCGGATTCAACCTCAGAAAACGGGCTAAGTTGTCAACTGGAGGTGGTGGCAGTGGGTTGTTGTTGTTGTTGCCTTGGTTCTGGACTAGTAGCTGCATCAAGGCATTCTGCTGTCGGATAAACTGAGTGAGCTCCGGTGGGAAGACAAATCCGGGGTCACGTCTCGGAAGCATCTGATGGGTTTAGAGGGGAGAGATTAGAATAGAGTGAGGTATAGTGAGAAAACACTACCCATATGCACATGAGACAAAAAAAATCATATCACACCACTCAATTCAAACAAGGGCATACAAACGATCTAACTACCGTTACAAAATACTCGGACTACTACTATATACATGGGGGAAATACTACTGATAATGTGGTCGTCATCTAGAAATTTTGATCGGTGGAAGATTCCATTATATCTGCTCCAACTTCATCTTCATAATCATTATCACTACTGTCGGGGTCGGAGTCGGTGTCGTCGATGATGATGTAGTCCTCGGGATGGTCGTCATCTCCTCCTGGCGCGGGGTCTCGCATGAATACTCCTAGCTTCCTCGTCAGGTCGTCATTCTTTTCTACTAGTATTGCGATTTCCTCCTCATATCCACCGTGTGTAGACTTGAGTTCTTCTTCTAGCTCCATGTTCCTGGTCATCACCTTCTTCAGTTCTATCATGCTTGCGCACCTTTGGTTCTCCTGGTATCGAATGTGCTGGTTTAACTCCTGGATGAAAGCTGCAATGGACCTGTCCCTCCTGGTGCTGATCATCTCCCATTGCTCATCTCGGCGCCCACATATCTGGTAGATGGTGTCCTTAAGATCCTTGTGATAAACTTCGTCGATGCGTCCCATGGCGATGTGGGCTGCCATGCTCTTACCTAGACTCCAGGTTGGTGCATCAAAGGAAAACTCTATGGCCTCAGTAACTGGCGTGAATGTCCTTCCTGGAACTTGAACTCGAATCATCCAACGCTCCTCTTCTGGTAAAGTGGCGGTGTAGGTCCCGGTGAAGCTTGGTATTCCAATGTTCAGGTACATAGTGACTTTCTTCAAGTGTCGTCCAAAAGGTGTGTCTTCATCCGGTTGTGCAAACTTGTTCCTTGAGCCCGCCATCTATAGAGAGGAAAATGGAGAGGAGTCAGAAATGGGTAGAGAAGAGTGACCTATGGCTTATCTTAGGGGTCATGTCCTACAATCAGCGTGTGATCTGATACCATCTTGTAGCGATCCAACCTCACACGGTCAAATCTCTATGCATACGTGTCATCCCTGGATCGGTAATGCTGACACACACAGTACTTGAAGGGTTTATAACAGAGTGCAATCACACACTTATTACATCGAATGTCTCAAAATAGAACTTATTACAATAATATGGCTTAAGGCCATCTAAATAAGATAACTGCTGAAGCATCGAAGGTAAATGAGTCCATCAACTCCAACGGCATAGCTGAGTGCATGACAATGACCTAGCGCACCTTACTCTTCGTCTGAAAAGTCTACAACATGATATGTTGCAGCCCGAAACGGGTCAGCACATGGAATATGCTGGCAATATAACATAGTAGAGCAATGAACAAAGTAAATGCTATCACTACATGCATATATGGCTGGTGGAGGCTCTATGGTTATAATGTTTTTGCGAAAAGCCAATTTTTCCCTACAACAAAGGAATATATTTTGTTTAACTATCATGGTAGTTGATAAACATTGAGAAGGTTCCTCCAACTCAATCGCAATTAAACAGTATTAATAACCCAACAAATTAATTAAAAGAGTGACGAGATCAACATGATAATTCAAGAACCAGATACTCAAGATGTCCATAACCGGGGACACGGCTAACCATGATTAGTTTGGACACTCTACAGAGGTTTGTGCACTTTTCCCCACAAGACTCGATCTCCTCCGTTGGATTTCTCGCACTACATGGTGTTTGAGAAACGGATGACCGAGACACAGTCTTTCAGAAGAATTAACTCTTTACTCTGGGTAGACAGTTACACCTACTTTCCCCTACATTTGCTAGCCTACCACTGAAAGAGGTCATGCAGCATACTCAACTATGCCAGAGCCCATAATGGCTTGTGGCTGCACACGGAAGTTTGTAGCATGAATAATCTTATGATCCCTTTGAGCCTGGGTGGCGGACCGTAGGATGATGACACGGGTACTCTGGGATATCCTAGGACAACACTGGATTCTCCAGGTGCCCTGCAACCAATCCACCCAGATGTGTATTTAAGTAGCCACCTTAAGTTAACCATTAATTAACAATCTCACATCTGTCATGGATACACTCAAACCCAAACCACGTCTACTAGCATAGCATAGCGGTTATAAGCATCACGTAGAAGTAACTCCCAAAGGTTTGATAATAAAAGGGCAATAGGTTATAGCTCATCATCTACTTCCCAATACCCACATGTTAAGAGATCCTACTCATGCAATGTTTGAGGGTTGTAATTAATGCATAAAAACTGAGTAATAAAGGGGTATGCTCAATGTGTTACTTGCCTTGCTGATGATCCACAAACCCTAGAGACTCGTAGTAGCACGCTTCGCACTTCGGAAATTCTATAGCAAACAAACAATAGCATACATAAGCACTCATGCATAGATGCAAGGGTAAAACTCAGATGAGACATATCAAATCTGAAAGTTCAACTGAAGAGCTTCGATTTGCAAAAAGAATCAACCAAATCGGAGCTACGAAACTCAAACTACGGTCAAAATAAAATCGAAATCAAATCTGCTTGAAACCAAATTTTAAATTGTCAAAACCATGTTCAAGTTGATTAACTGGAAAGAGGCGTTTGAGACGAAGATTTTAGCGTTGGTTTCACCGGATTTGGACGAACGGTTAAAAAGTTGCGAGGGTTTGAAGATCAGGGGCTAATCTGCGATCAAAATAATCGCGGATAGGTCCCTGGCCGAAAATAAAGTAAAAAGAAAAAGACTACGGCGTGAACTTCCGCTAACAGAGACAATCGAACGAATTCCTTCGTTATAAGAACTAAACGAACAAATGTTCGAAAAATAAAACTAACCGAAGAAAACCGAGAAAACCGATCTAATAAAAAACGATCTAGGGTTTAAAAAACGGTGGCGGCTATGCGGTTTTACCGGTTCGCGGGCGAAAACCGGTGGTGGCGACGTCGGCATCCGGCGAGGCGGCGTTGGGCAGCGGGGCTACGCGGCGACGGCGCGGCAGCGAGGCGGCGGTGCGGTGCGGCGGCGGCCCGGCGGCTGCGGGCGGCGCGGCTCGGGCTCGGGACGGGTGGAGAGGGCGGCGGCGGTATTTAAAGAGGGCCTCGAGGGGTGGCTTGGGGCAGGGGGCGCGGCGTTGGCTCGGGATCGGACTCCGGTCGAAGTCCGTCACGGGCATGGCGGGGAAGGCGGCGACGAGCAGGCCGACTGGGCCTCGGCCAAGTTCGGTCCGGGAGTGTTTTTTTAAATAAATTCCGCCGAAAATATAAAATCCTAAATAAATATAAAAGAAATTCTAAAAATGCCAAAAACAAATTCACCGTCTAAATAAAATATTTAAAACAAAGTGAACATTTTTCTCGCCTAAAAATGCAATTTTGGAAAATGCATATTTTTCTAATTAAAATGAAATAGCAATAAAATCCAAATAAAATTATTTATTTGATTTTAATATTTTTCCTCCAATATTTCTTTTATTTTGGAGAAGTCATTTTATCTCCTCTCTTTTATTTTTTTACATTGGAAATATTTTGGAGAGAAAAATTATTAAAACCAAAATGATCTTCTTTTCAAATTTGAGAAAAATTCAAATATGAAAATAAATTAAATCCCCTACTCTCTCCGTGGGTCCTTGAGGTGCTTAGGATTTCTAAGATCGCAACTAAAATGCAAATAAAATATGATATGCATATGATGACCTATGTGTAACATCCAAATTGAAAATTTGGGATGTTACAAAGGATGATTATGGCAAATTAAAAAGCAAAGACTCAAATCATACAAGACGCTCCAAGCAAAACATATATCATGTGGTGAATAAAAATATAGCCTGAAGTAAAGTTACCGATAGATGAGGACGAAAGAGAGGATGCCTTCCGGGGCATCCCCAAGCTTAGGTTTTTGGTTGTCCTTGAATTTTACCTTGGGGTGCCTTGCGCATCCCCAAGCTTAGGCTCTTGCCACTCCTTATTCCAAAATCCATCAAATCTTTACCCAAAAACTTGAAAACTTCACAACACAAAACTTCAACAAAAAATCTCATGAGCTCCGTTAGTATAAGAAATCAAACCACCATTTTAAGGTACTGTAATGAACTCATTCTTTATTTATATTGGTGTTAAACCTACTGTATTCCTACTTATCTATGGTTCATACCCCCGAATACTAATCATAGATTCATCAAAATAAGCAAACAACACACGAAAATTAGAATCTGTCAAAAACAGAACAATCAGTAGCAAACTGTAACTTTCGAATACTTTTATAACTCCAAAAATTCTGAAAAATAGGAAATCCTGGATAATTTGTTTATTAATCTTCTGCAAAAAGAATAAGTATTTTATCACGTTCTGGTCATTTTTAACAATTGTTTTCGTGAGCATAAAGTTTCTGTCTTTTTCAGCAAGATCAAACAATTATCACCCAAGAAGATCCTAAAGGCTTTTCTTGGCAAAAACACTAATTAAAACATAAAACCACATCTAACAAGAGGCTAGATGAATTATTTTTTACTAAACAGGAATAAAAAGAAAAGAACAAAAATAAAATTGGGTTGCCTCCCAACAAGCGCTATTGTTTAACGCCCCTAGCTAGGCATAAAAACAAGAATAGATCTAGGTATTATCATCTTCGGTATGCAATCCATAAGTGGCTCTCATAATAGATTCATAAGGCAATTTAATTTTCTTCCTAGGAAAGTGTTCCATGCCTTTCCTTAACGGAAATTGGAATCTAATATTTCCTTCTTTCATGTCAATAATTGCACCAATCGTTCTAAGGAAAGGTCTACCAAGAATAATAGGGCATGTAGGATTGCAATCTATATCAAGAACGATGAAATCTACGGGTACATAATTCCTATTTGCAACAATAAGAACATCATTAATCCTTCCCATAGGTTTCTTAATGGTGGAATCCGCAAGATGCAAATTCAAAGAACAATCATCAAATTCATGGAAACCTAACACGTCACACAAGGTTTTTGGAATCGTGGAACTAGCACCCAAATCACACAAAGCACAGCATTC
Organism: Triticum aestivum; assembly: GCF_018294505.1. NCBI lineage: Eukaryota > Viridiplantae > Streptophyta > Magnoliopsida > Poales > Poaceae > Triticum > Triticum aestivum. Next base: position 476,148,114 of record NC_057796.1, read on the forward strand.
ATAATCTTTAATCTTAATTTTAATAGTAGGTTCCCACTCATCACAAAGTTTCCTAGGGATAGAAACTTCTAGTTCAAGCTTTTCTTCATAGGATTGCATTAGGGCATCAACGATATGTTTAGTAAAAGTTTATTTTGATTATAAGCATGAGGAGAATTTAACACGGATTGCAACAAGGAAATACAATCTATTAAAGATCAATTATCATAATTAAATTCCTTGAAATCCAAAACAGTGGGTTCATTGCTATGTAAAGTTTTGAGCTCTTCAATCCCACTTTTATTAATTTTTGCATCAAGATCTAAAAACTCCAAATCATTGGGACACTTTTTAACTAAAGTTGACTTATCTCGAGTCCCATCTTTATCAAGATTTATATTGGAAAACAAAGATTTAATAGGAGCCGCATCAATCACTTTTAGATCTTCATCATTATTATCATGTAAACTAGAAGAACACGCTTTCACAAAGCAATCTTTTTTAGCATGCATCCTAGCGGCTCTTTCTTTGCACTCCTTAATGGAAATTCTCATGGCCTTGAGAGACTCATTGATGTCATGCTTAGGTGGAATAGATCTATTCTATCCACGTTCCTAGCCAACTCATCAATCTTAAGCAATCTTTCTTCAACCAAAGCATTGAAATTCTTTTGCGAACTCATCAATCTTAAGTCTCAACATCAGAGGGCATCTTATTAAAATTTCCATAAGAATTGTTGTAGGAATTACCATAATTATTAGTGGAATTACTAGGAAAAGTTTCCCCTATACGCGTTGTTACTAAAATTATTCCTACCAACAAAATTCACATCCATAGATTCGTTATTATTCTCAATTAAAGTGGACAAAGGCATATCATTAGGGTCAGAAGAAACACTTTTATTAGCAAATAATTTCATAAGTTCATCCATCTTTCCACTCAAAACATTAATCTCTTCAATCGCATGAACCTTTTTACTAGTGGATATTTCGGTGTGCCATTGAGAATAATTAACCATAATATTGTCTAGGAGTTTAGTAGCTTCTCCTAAAGTGATTTCCATAAAAGTGCCTTCCGCGGCCGAATCTAAAAGATTTCTAGAAGCAAAATTCAATCCGGCATAAAAAATTTGTATAATCATCCACAAATTCAAACAATGTGTAGGGCAATTACGTATCATTAATTTCATCCTCTCCCAAGCTTGTGCAACATGCTCATGATCAAGTTGCTTAAAATTCATAATATCGTTCCTAAGGGAGATGATCTTAGCGGGAGGAAAATACTTGGAGATAAAAGCATCTTTGCACTTATTCCATGAATCAATACTATTCTTAGGCAAGGAAGAGAACCAAGTTTTAGCACAATCTCTAAGCGAAAACGGAAATAGCTTCAATTTAACAATATTGTTATCCACATCTTTCTTCTTTTGCATATCACACAAATCAACAAAGTTGTTTAGATGGGTAGCGGCATCTTCACTAGAAAGGCCAGAAAATTGATCTTTCATAACAAGATTCAACAAAGTGGTATTAATTTCACAAGATTCAGCATCGGTAGTAGGAGCAATCGGAGTGCTAATAAAATCATTGTTGCTGGTATTGGAAAAGTCACATAATTTAGTATTCTCTTGAGCCATCATGACAAAATCAATCCAACACACAAGCACACAAGAGGCAAGCAAAAAGCGATGAACGGAAGAGGGGCGAAGAAAAGGCAAAGGTTTTCAAAAATCATTTTAGAAGTGGGGGAGAGGAAAACGAGAGGCGAATGGCAAATAATGTAATGCGAGGAAGAAGAGTTTATGATGGGTACTTCTTATGTCTTGACTTGGTGTAGATCTCCCCGGCAACGGCGCCAGAAATCCTTCTTGCTACCTCTTGAGCATGCGTTGGTTTTCCCTTGAAGAGGAAAGGGTGATGCAACAAAGTAGCGTAAGTATTTCCCTCGGTTTTGAGAACCAAGGTATCAATCCATTAGGAGACAACGCACAAGTCACCTAGTACCTGCACAAACAATCAAGAACCTTGCAACCAACGCGATAAAGGGGTTGTCAATCCCTTCACGTCCACTCGCAAAAGTGAGATCTAATAAAGATAATAAAGTAAATATTTTTTGTATTTTTGTTATATAGATTGGAAAATAAAGATTGCAAAATAGTAAACGAGATGCGATATAATAAGGAAGAGACCTGGGGGCATAGGTTTCACTAGTGGCTTCTCTCAATATAGCATGTATTACAGTGGGTGAACAAATTACTGCCGAGCAATTGATAGAAAAGCGCATACTTATGAAGATATCTAAGGCAATGATCATGAATATAGGCATCACGTCCATGTCAAGTAGAGCGAAACGATTCTACATCTACTAATATTACTCCAAACATTGACCGCTATCCAGCATGTATCTAGATTATTAAGTTCATAAGAATAGAGTAACGCATTAGGCAAGATGACATGATGTAGAGGGATAAACTCAAGCAATATGATATAAACCCCATCTTTTTATCCTTGATGGCGACAATATGATACGTGCCTTTCTGCCCCTACTGTCATTGGGAAAGGACACCGCAAGATTGAACCCAAAGCTATGCACTTCTCCCATTGCAAGAAAGATCAATCTAGTAGGCCAAACTAAACCGATAATTCGAAGAGACTTGCAAAGATATCAAATCATGCATATAAGAATTCAGAGAAGAACCAAATAATATTCATAGATAAACTTGTTCATAAATCCACAATTCATCGGATCTCGGCAAACACACCGCAAAAGAGTATTACATCGAATAGATCTCCAAGAACATCAAGGAGAACTTTGTATTGTGAATCAAAGAGAGAGAAGAAGCCATCTAGCTAATAACTATGGACCCGAAGGTCTGTGGTAAACTACTCACGCTTCATCGGAGAGGCTATGGTGTTGATGTAGAAGCCCTCCGTGATCGATACCCCCACCGGCAGATCGCCGGAAAAGGCCCCAAGATGGGATCTCACGGGTACAAAAGGTTGCGGCGGCGGAAAAGTGGTTTTGTGGCTCTCCCTGATGGTTCTAGGGTATAAGAGTATATATAGGCGAAAGAAGTACGTCGGTGGAGCTACGAGGGGCCCACGAGGGTGGGGGCGCGCCTACCCCCTAGGCGCGCCCTCCTGCCTCGTGGCGTTCCAGACTTCAACTCCAAGTCTTTTGGTTTGCTTTCGGTCCAAGAAAGATCATCGCGAAGGTTTCATTCCGTTTGGTATTCCTTTTCTGCAAAACACTAAAATAGGCAAAAAAACAGAAATTGGCACTGGGCCTCCGATTAATAGGTTAGTCCCAAAAATAATACAAAAGAGCCTATTAAAGCCCATTAAACATCCAAACAGATAATATAATAGCATGGAACAATCAAAAATTATAGATACGTTGGAGCCGTATCAGGATACTCAGCTTGATTTTAGTGGAATTGCACAAAAGCATCGTATGATCCGAGGGTGCCAGCCGTCTTTCCTTCCTTCGGCAGGTTCTACCTAGCCACGAAATTAAATCTTGTTTAGGGTTTAGGGTTTAAGTCGTAGTGACCCCATCAGTAGTTTTTCTTTTGTACATGCTCTCACAACTTTTGTCTTTAGTTGTGAAGTAAATACTGGCTATGATCTGTGAATCATTGTGATGCATCAGCATGCGTGTTAGTTTTCCTTTGTATTTGATGGAATGTTGTAACGGGGCAACCTTGGAGTAGGAATGAAAATGGAGTGGAAAGTTTTGTTTTTTCGGAGAAAAAATGGAAACGAAGAGAGAAACCAACGTTTCGTTTCGTTGGATCGCGCCATCGAGCAAAACCAACGTTTAAATCACGTTCGTCGCGTTCGTGTCCCACCCTCCTCCATGGCTCCACCCCACACAGTCGCTCGGCATGCCACTCACCGCAAACCGAGTATACGATAACTTTCCCGCCTGCTTGTCGATGGATCGTGCCATGGAATACTAGCACTACTGGAAGAGATTGACGAGTTGGGGGAGGACAGCTAGTTGTAGCACGGACTCCCAAGAACTTTTTACATGAATGTTGTGGCCGGCTATTGCGACCTTTGAATGCGGAGCAGTCGCGTGCACCGGGAAGCGGCGCGGGTGACGCTCTCTCGGCCAGCGCGCCGCTTCAATGCCGGAGCCAGTGAGAGGTCACGTCCGCTCTGGCCGGGCATGAATGCGGCACTGAACATTTCTGGCGGGAAGCACGCGCGGGTGATGAAGAGGGTTCGGGTTGGTCAGGAGCGGGCGTGGCAGCGGTCCGGACGCCTGCAAACAAGAGATGTTGTACGTTAATATTGCTGCGTATATAATTAGCAACGTAAATAATGTGTGAGTTGGACAAATATGATTGGTGATGGAGATGGAGATGGAATTTTACATAAACACGGATATGCATGTCTATGTCTATGTGTGTGTGCGCGACGACTCTCACGACCTGGAAGCGGGGGCGTGTTTTTGATCGAGTTTTCTTTCTTGGTACATTAAAAAATTGTCCGCCAGTTTTCGTTTCTTTTTTCCGGGAACGCGCGTATTCTATTTAAAACCACTGCTATGGAGACATTTTTTTACTCCATTGTATAAATAGCCTCTTGTTTGATAGGGTTTCTCGTGTCTCGCTCTCTCACCCTCTCCATATCAAAACAAGATGACAGTGTCCACTCGATCTCTCTCCTCACCGGTGGTCATAGATCCGGCCGAATCTCATCTGCTGCGGGAGGTGAGGAGGTGCAGCGTTGACGTTGTCGCCGTCGGCGATGGAGGAAGCCGATGCGCACCATCCTCTTGGGGCCGGAGCTAGTGCGAACGAAGGTCCTCCGCGCCCTTGTTCGCTGCCGTCGTGTGGGCAAATCCCGCCCGCCCGCCTAAGCGACATCTCGCCCACCTGAGGTATAACTTCTTGTACTGATCTAGCTCCCCAGGTCGCTGCATGCGGGTTTTCTTCTATGCGACTACTCCCCAGCTCCCCATGTATAGTAGCTAGGGTTCGTCGGCTGGTCCAACATCACCTACTATTATAGAGGAAATGCCACTCGAAAAGTTGTCCTGATTTATGCCTCGGTGGAGGTATACATGTTGTTTCGACAAAAAGTACATGATGGTTGTGCGGTCATTGTCCATATGCTCCTATTGCTGCTGCTAATCTAATACTATCACTGGTTAAATGAAGAAATGCTTTTTTCTCGGGTATCCTGGTTTAGTTCCCATCAAGATAATCATGATGCTTCTGTTTGTTGGTGTACTTTTCATTACTTCTTATTGACAATTGAGATGTCGTTGTTAATCTTGTACCACTGCCAAAACAAAGTAACAACACTATATCCTTTTTTATATTTTTGCAAACAGCGATGCATATCTCCATACCTGGGCATGTCTTCCTCAATTTTAGTGGAACTGCACAAAATTGGATGGCCATTGTTGTTCCGCCTCACCGTCCTCTACCACGTGGTTCTTCCTTCCTCGAGCTTGATTAATGAGAAGAAACAGACCACGGTGAGGATTTGTCGAACTTCATAGGTGCCTCACCCAAACTTGATGCCAAATGGATGATGCATCACCACGATGACCTATCGATGCTCATGGTGAAGCTGATCGATTTTCCACGAAAAACAAGATGCCTTCCAACAGTGCTCTTTGCTTGTTACCCACAAATATGATATCCTTCATCAGTTCACCTTGGTTGCATTGGAGACGCAGTCGTCATTCACGTTGGTACAATTTTGTCACACAATTGGCTATGAACCAAATGTTTCCTCGAAGAAGGATCGACGTTGGTACTAAGAGCATAAGTTTTGTATTGATTTCTAAGCCTTCTCACAACGTTGTCTTCAGCTCCCCTATAATTTTATTTGTCTAGCTATTAACTTTGATTAAAAAAATGGTGTGGACTAAAAACCCGGATGGACGTAGTAGCCCTCCATTTTTTTTACTCCGCATATTAGATTTGACTAAAGTCAAACTTTGTAAAGTTTGACCAAGTTTAGGCCGAACACAACAAACCATAATTATTGAGAGAGGGAAAACTGTACATACTCTCAAACCTTTCCGATAATTGAAATTAAAATTCTTTATTTGTACACACTCTCGCACTTTTCTGAAAATTTGGTGCATGTGTGGTTGTTCACTTAAGGGAGGGTAGTGTACCGCACGTGAAGGACAGGAAGTGTGACCAGGACGCGTGGATCCTTAGTTCATTGGAAGTAGTAGTTTTCTTCACTAGTACGTTAAATAAAGAGTTTCGTTTTGTACTTACACAATTTAAAACGATTGTTATGGAGAGAATAAGAAAACCACTCCACTATATATTAGTAGTATACACGAGTACTGTATGGACGCAGCTTCATTGACTTAGTGCACCTGCCTTTGGGTGTATGATAGGTGGGCCCAAAATGTGGCTGGCCCACCTGTCATACACCCAAAGGCAGGTGCAATTTAGGCACCGGAGCTCAGTCCGTAATACAGTATATATGTAGTACACTATATAAGCTGGAGCCTCAGCGCTTGTTCGCTAGGGTTTGCACTCTCCACACTCTCGCCGCACTACATATATAAGCTGGAGCCTCAGCGCTTGTTCGCTAGGGTTTGCACTCTCCACACTCTCGCCGCACTACATATATATACACGCTGGAGGCTCAACGTTCCTTTGCTAGGGTTTGCTATATTCACAGTCTCTCACCCTCTTCACCAGATCTAAACAAGACTGTGTTGGCCTCTGTCTCTCTCTCCCCCCTCACAGCTGGTGAAGGAGGCGTCTGGATCCCGTCGCACCGGGAAGGGGAGGAGGTGCAGTGTTCACTCTATCGCCTTCGGCGAGGGAGGAAATCCACTGCCGGCCGCGCTGTTCTCTTTCACCCAGCACCTGTGCGGGAGGGCCACCGACCCCTTCTTCCTCGCTGCCGTACGTAGTGTGGGCAGATCAGCCTCTCGCCGCACGCCTTGCCACATCCCGACGACCCTAAGGTATATGTTTCTTTGAAAACGTCATTGCTCTAGCTGCATGTGGATCTTTTTTGATTCTGTAGTCGAATCTAGGTCTTGGTTCAAAGAGGAAAGAAGGGTGCGGTGGGGTGGAGCATGAATCTAGGATGTGGTTCAATGAGGAAAGGAGGGGGGAAGTAGTATAGACTAGCTATCCAGCCACTTTGTTGGTCGAAAAGGGGAAAAGGGGGTAACCCAGTACACACATCTGTAAGGACCCGATCTCTTTGTTGAAAAGGGAAAGAAACTGGGGTGTCGGGTAGTTTGTGCAGGACTAGATTTGCTTCCCTCACATAGGAAAAAGGTTCAAAGGGAACAAATATGGGACCAACGCAGATATGTTGCTTGGCTACATACTCAGCATCACCCATTTATACGTGTGGACGCACATGGTGCTGGCATGTCCCATGTCCCATGTCCCATTCAACTATTTTGTTGTTGTTAATCTAAGAATGCTGCTGGAAAATTGAAGCAATGCCACTGTTAAAAGTAAATTACATTTTTAACTAATGTTGTTTTAAGATAATGTCTCTGTTAATATGAATCAATGCCACCGTTTTAGAAATTCTACTGTCCTACTTTGTTTTCCATCAAGATAAGTTAGATGCTTCTTTTTGTCGCCGTTTGTTTCATCCTTTATTGGCTAGTAATTCTTTCATTTTTTGCCTCTATTAAAACAGGGATATCTATTCAACTTGTTGTTGTAGCAAACTTAAATGTCACACCGGCGACTTTGCTTGATTTCAATGCAACTGCACACAAAACGAGATTGGATTTCCTATTCATGTTGGCAGATTCGTACGTGATCTTGGGTGCGTCATGACAGGTTGGTACTTGCCTTCATCCATATGATCGTGCAGTGTGTTTTGAGATGTTGTGTTACTTGTATTGGTACTATTTTAAATAAATGTTGAATTGAAGCTATTGTATTGCTCTCTTTTCCCATTAAGTAGTGAACAAAAATGGTACCAACCCAGACATGATGCTTGTTGCTTTGTTACAACAAACTCTGCATCACCCCGTTATAAGTAGATGGAAGCACATGATGTTGTTGCACCCACTCTTCCCTGGAACTGTTTATGCTTTTTGTTAATCTAATGCCGCTCGTAAAATTAAGCAATGCCACTCTTAGAATTAACTACTGAATCTTAGTTCAAAACTGCAACACTTGTTAGGGATTGGCGGAATTACCATTTTTGTGGCCGCATGTTTCATCCTCCTTTATTGGCCAGTAATTGATTATTTTTTGCCTCTGTTAAAACAGGGATATCTATTCAACTTGTTGCTATTGCGACATTTTGCTTCGCTACGCGAAATACTTTTGTTTTAAGAGTGTTTTGTGCAGTTCAATTTGAATGTCACACCGGCGACTTTGCTTAATTTTGGTGGAACTGCACAAAAGGAGATCATGGATTTTCATATATGTGTTTGGATTTCTTTCAAGTCCTCCTCGCAAGTTGTTTCAAATCTTGGTCAAGAAAGATCAGTACCGACTTTCATCCACATGATGTTGCAGTGTGCTTTGAGATGTTGTGCTACTTGTATTGGTACTGTTTTGGATAAATATTGAATTAAAGCTATTGAACTGCTGTCTTTTACCATTAAGTGGGCAAAAATTGTTCCAACCCAGACATGATGCTTGTTTCTTTGTTACAACAAAACTCTGCATCACCCCCTTTATAAGTAGATGGAAGCACATGGCGTTGTTGCGCCCACTCTCCCCTGGAACTGTTTGTGCTTTGTGTTAATCTAATGTCGCTGGTAAAATTAAGCAATGCCACTCTCAGAATTAACTACTGAATCTTAGTTCAAAACTGCAACACTTGTTAGGGATTGGCAGGATTACAATTTTTGTGGCCGCATGTTTCAGCCTCCTTTATTGGCCAGTAATTGATTCCTTTTTTGCCTCTATTAAAACAAGGATATCTATTCAACTTGTTGCTATTGCAACATTTTGCTTCGCTACGCGAAACACTTTTGTTTTAAGAGTGTTTTGTGCAGTTCAACTTGAATGTCACACCGGCGACTTTGCTTAATTTTGGTGGAACTGCACAAAAGGAGATCGGATTTTCATATATGTGTTGGGATTTTTTTCAAGTCCTCCTCGCGAGTTGTTTCAAATATTGGTAAAGAAAGGTCAGTACAGACTTTCATCCACATGATGCTGCAGTGTGTTTTGAGATGTTGTGCTACTTATATTAGTACTGTTTCGGATAAATGTGGAATTGAAGCTATTGAACTGCTATCTTTTACCATTAAGTGGGAAAAAATTGTTCCATCCCAGACATGATGCTTGTTTCTTTGTTACAACAAAACTCTGCATCACCCCCTTTATAAGTAGATGGAAGCACATGCTATTGTTGCACCCACTCTGCCCTGGAACTGTTTATGCTTTTTGTTAATCTAATGCCGCTGGTAAAATTAAGCAATGCCACTCTCAGAATTAGCTACTAAATCTTAGTTCAAAACTGCAACACTTGTTAGGGATTGGCGGGATTACCATTTTTTTGGCCGCATGTTTCATCCTCCTTTATTGGCCAGTAATTGATTCCTTTTTTGCCTCTGCTAAAACAGGGATATCTATTCAACTTGTTGCTATTGCGACATTTTGCTTCGCTTAATTCTGGTGGAACTGCACAAAAGGAGACCGAATTTCCATATATGTGTTGAGATCTCTTTGAGGTCTTCCTCACGAGTTGTTTCAAATATTGGTCTTGAAAGGTCAGTACCGACTTTCAGTACTGACTTTTCTAAGAATTAACTACTGAATCTTAGTTCAAAACTGCAACACTTGTTAGGGATCGGCGGGAGTACCATTTCTGTTAGGCATCGGCCGGAGTACATGTTTAAGAAATGTATTGTTCAGATAATGTCTCTGTTATTATATATCAGTTACAGTGTTTTACAAATGGTACTACCCTGCTTTGTAGTTCTTTCTACATGTTTAACCAAGGTATTGTTAAGATAATGTCTCTGTTAAAATGAATCAGTCGCATCGTTTTAGGAATGGTACTTTTCTACTTTTTCGTTCTTTATACATGTTGAAACAAGGCATTGTTAAGCTAATGTCTCCGTTAATTTGAATCAATCACACTGATTGAGAATTGCTACTCTCCTGTTTTGTTTCCCATTAAGATAAGGTAGATCAGTAGATGTTTTTCTTCTGGGAGTACAAGTCACCAACCGTTATTTCTTAGTAATTGTTTCCCTTATGCCTATTGTTGCTTACAGGGATATCAAAATTAAAGCTTGGTTTTATTCCGACTTTGATTTTAGTTGAATTGCACAAAAGGAGCCAATGTGTCTAAGGCAAACTGCTGCATTAGTGGGTCCAGTTGGTCTTACCACTTTGCAGAAAGAAGCAGTCACTGTTTGCGCTACATTACACAAGGAATGATCGAGAAGCTTTACAAAGTGTTAGTAGACGCTGGTGACATGACTAGTCTGCAGAGAGCATGGGCAACTTAACAAACGTGGAGTGCACTGGGCAAAAAGTGCCCAAACAAGTACAAGAAGCCAGGACAGGACTCCAAGTCTGTCAATGTCATTCTAAGCAACAATGATGGGGCATCTGGGTATGTTAATCTGTTTACCGTACTTTCAGTTTGTTAGTCCACTGATTGGTGGGTTGAAACTGGGGCCAATATTCATGTGTGTGCTGATGTGTCTTTGTTTTCTTGCAGCATATAAATACGAAATCCACAGGGATGCTCAGCTTGATTTTAGTGGAACTGCACAAAATGTTTAGATGGTTTGTGTCCTCCATAATACTTCATCATGCACAATACATCGAATGGTTCTCTAATCATTCGTTGTCACCTTGAGCCACCGGACTATCAGATGACAAACTGATGACAAAGCCTGCCTGTTCCACAATCATAGGCATTACATATTTTGAATGGGAAAAGCTTGTCAAAGTTTAATCATTGATGTTGGCAAGAAGACATTAGTTTAATATATTGGAATTGGAAAACCTTGTCAAATTTTTCTCATTGATGTTCGCGAGAAGACATGCATTTGATATTTTTGAGTAGGACGCCCTTTGTTGTGAGCAACGTCGATCGTTTTTTCCTATTCCTCTCTTCAGTTAAGAAGTAAATATTTACTCTGCTGAGATGCATAGTCACATGAATGTTGACTTATGTAAGGTATTTTAAGAGTTTGTTTGAATGTTGTCTATGTAATGCCAGGCCTTGTGAGTTTGATTGCAAAGTTGAGCTTGGAATGCAGTGGCATGCGGCATCACGAGCTGTTCACCGTGCCTCCTGAGAATAATGCTTCATATTGTTTTGCATTATGAGCTAATGCATGTGATTTGCATGTTATGAAGATCATCCTCTTCTGTTGTTTCTGTGCCAAAGAAGTTCATTGTCTTATGTTTCATTCATAGCCTATACGACAACTCGGTGTAGCGACCCGACCTCAAATGGTCAAGTCTCTGTGCTTAAGTGTCATCCCTGGATCGGTATGCTGACACACACACTACTCGAGGATTTATAACAGAGGTAAATCACATGTATAAATTAACGTAAATACTATTACCTCAATCCAAATAGCGGAAGTAACCAGCAAGGTTGTGGATTCCCATCAACACCAACGGCAAAGTTGAGTGTAGAAATCGTAACCCTAACGTATCACTTACTCGTCGTAAGATTCCTGCAACATGAGACGTTGCAGCCACAAAGGGTCAGTACATTGAATGTACTGGCAAACTCACACCATAGGATAATGCTGAATAATAGCTATCACTACATGCATATTTGGCTGGTGGAAAGCTCTAAGTTTATTTTTGCATAAAGCCAAATTTTCCCTACAACAAAGGAATACATTTTTATTTAACTACCAAATTTGTTGAAATATTGAGAATGGTAACCCCATCTCAATCCCAAATAATAATATTAACAACCCAACAAATTAATTAAGTAAAGTGATGAGATCAAATCAATAATTCAAGCACCAGATGCTCAGGATGTCCATAACCGGGGAGACGGCTAATCATGATTAGTTTGTACACTCTGCAGAGGTTTGCGCACTTTTCCCCACAAGACTCGATCTCCTCCGTTGTATTTCTCGCACTGCAAGATGTTTGAGAAACGGATGACTGAGACACAGTCTTTCCGAAGAGGTCCCCTTAACCGATAGATTGGCCGGTACACCTAAAATCCCCAACATCTGCTAGCCCATCATGGAAAGGTTTCCCACAACTTACTCAACTATGCCAGAGCCCATAATGGCTTGTGGCTGCACACGGAAGTTTCTAGCATGAATAATCTTATGATCCCTTTGAGCCTGGGTGGCGAACCATAGGATGATCACACGAATGCCTTGGGATATCCTTGGACAACACTGGATTCCCTAGCTGCCCACAAACAATCCACCCAGATGTGTATTAAAGTAGCCACCTTAAGTTAACCATTAATTAATAACTCTCACCTCTGCCATGGATACACTCAAACCAAACCACGTCTACGAGGATAGCATAGCAGTAAGCACAACGTAGAAGTAACTCCCAAGGTTTGAAATAAAAGACAATAGGTTCTACCTCATCATCTACTTCCCAATACCCACATGTTAACAAATCCTACTCATGCAATGTTTGAGAGGTATAGCTAATGCATAAAAACTGGGTAATAAAGGGGTATGATCAAAGTGTTACTTGCCTTGTACTGTTGATGAAGATGATTCGCACTCATAACTCCTGATACTTCTACTCGTCACACTCCGGTCAATCTATCGTGAGCAAGCAATAGTAACCACACATAAGCAATGAAGCAAAAGAATAAAGGAAAAGATCTCGGAAAACTTCAAAAACAAGCAAACAACTCTTGCAACATGAAACAATTTCTAACAGTACAAAATTTAAGTGAATTTGGCCTTATCAGAAAGTTAGGTCAACAGCTTCGATTTGCAAAAAGAATCAACTCAAACGGAGTTATAAAATTCGAGTTATGAACAAAAGAAGATTCAAATTCAAACTGTTTGGAACCCAATTTTAATTTTTCAAAAACATGTTCAAGTTGATTATCTGAACAGAGGGGATCGTAAAGAAGAAGTGGGCGTTGGTTTCGTTGGATTTGGACAAACGAGTAAAAAGTAGTGAGAGGTCGCTACGGAAAGTCTAACGAGCGAACGGTCCCTGGCAGAAAATAAAATAAAAAACGAAAAGTCTAACGAGCGAACGGTCGCTACGGAATCCTAACGAACGAACAGTTCGCTAAAAAGAACTAACGAACGAACGTTCGTTACATTAGGAAAACAGCGAACGCTTAAACGTCGTCGGATCTCGATCCGACGGACGGGATTGGGGCTAGGGTTTACCGCGGCGGCGGCGGACTCCGGCGACGTCGAGCGGCGGCCGCGGGGCTCCGGGTGGCGGCGGATCCACGCGGCGGTGGGCCGGGCGCGGGCGGGGCGGGCGTCCGGGGTGCGGCGGCGAGCGGTGCGGTGCGGTGGCGGGGTTACTGAGAGGCGGCGGCGAAATCGGCGGCACGGCGGCGATGTGCGGCGCGGGCGGCTGCAAGGAGGAGAGGGGGTCCGGGGTGGCGGATTTATAGGAGGAGGGGGCGCAGTGGCGTGGGGGAGGGGGCAGAGGAGGCCGGGGCGGACACGGCCGTCGAGGTCGGCGGCGGCGTCGTGACGGCTCGGCACTCTGTCCCGAGCTTGGGGACGAGCGGGTGGGCGCGTCAGGCCGGCTGGGCCGGCCCGGTCCGGTCGGTCCAGAAGTTTTTTTACAAACAATAAAAAAAACCAATAAATTAAAATACAATATAGGCATATAATATATCAAAATTTTCAGAAAAAGATTTTCTACAACGTAAACATTTTTCTAACGTCAAATAAAATACACAGAATTTTAAATAAATCAAAGAGTGCTACTGGTGCAATAAAACCCAGTAAAACTCATTTTAAAATACCAAAATGATTTCAAATTTATTTCTCCCCAAATTTCTAATGTAGGGAATCATTTTACCCTAATTTCCATATATTTTATTTTTTGGAGAAAAATAATTTGATTAAAACCCAAATAACTCCAAATTGAAAATAATTTCCAAAAGGGCTTTAAATTTGATCCTTTTAAACTTCCAAGTCATATTTCATATGTTTTGAAGAAGTCTTTTTATCTTCTCTCATGAAGATCACTGAGTTGCATAAAGTTTTTTTGAATTTGAAATATTTCCCAAATGAAATTCAAATATTTTCTGAACCCTTTTCATTTTTATTTAAATGGAAGAAGTCATGTCATCTTCTCTCTAGGGTTTTGTATCTGAAAAGAATTTGAATTCATGGAGGTCAGAAAGCAAAGTTGAAATTTTGGGGAAGTCATTTCATTCCCTCTCATTTAACTTTTCAAAATGTTTCAAATTCCACTCAATTTCACACAAGCTATCATACAATCAATCAAAACTATCTATTTAATGTAACATTCCAAAATTTAGAATTTGGGGATGTTACACTCGGGTAGGTTAGAGGTGAAACTATATGATCTTCCGACCAACTCATCATCTTAGACCGTGATTGGATCATCATTTTCCAACCAAAACCGCTTGTAAAACTGACGCTTGTAAATAAAAGCAGATGGTCTCGGGCGAAGTGCTTGGTTGGTCGATTTCGACTAGTAAAATATACACTGGTCTCCCAAATTACACGCGTAACACGCCGGTTTCCGTTACAAACCTCGGGCCCTCGGTTTCATTACGCCTGTATTTTACACGTTGTTTCCGATAACGAGTAAATTACACTTGTATCTTAATACAGGTGTGAAATAAACCAGAGCTCCGAAGCGCGGCCTTACCGTTTCATGCCGTCTCAGTCTCTCGAAGGTGCTCATAGGTGTCCGATGATCCTGGCTTCCTGAATGAGCACCGGGCGCTGTATCACACCATCCGTAGGGCCCGCGAGGCCCTCTCCATCATCCATCAAGTTGTTGCGCTCGCCGTGACGCCGAGCATTGTCAACATGGTCAACGAACATGAGGATTCAGGAGATGACTTTATTTTAACTGGATGATAGTAGGGACCCACTAGGGCCATAGCCGTACGTACGCAAGTGCCTCCTTATCATGTACAACTATATATTTTTTGCTTCCTCCTGGTTTTCTGACATCACGGTCCCACACCATTGTCAACCTATGTAGTCAATAAATGAGAGAATTGCACAAGGAGCAGTCGACAGCTGGGACCAAGCAGCTCGAGCAGTATTTGTGTTTTTGAGGTTTGAGCACTGCAGAGTTTTTCTTGAGCGATGTTTTCGTTGTTGTTCAGAGTAGAGCAGGGTATTAACTAGGCGGGTTGTGGCCCGTCTAGCCCAGGCCAGATATCCAGCCCAGATATTAATTTTTTTCAAGCTAAAAATGGCTAGCCCAGCTATACTTTTTTGAGGAAAACCTAGGCAAGGTCAACTTGTTATTCTCGGCCCCGCTGGGCTGCAAATCCTTCCTAGGAGGGATGCATTAGGCTTAACAGGAAAATGAGCTTTAAGAAATATTAAATGGGATGTAATTATAAAAACTGGGCAATAACTATAAAAAAATGTACCAAACATGTATTTAGTTTATAAAATATTATTTTTGGATTTTGAAAATTTTAATTTCATTAATTGTTGCGCGCGCAATGTTTCGTTGGATTTTTACATAATACAAATTTATATTGAAATTGTATTTAATCTAACTAGAAATTTTGGTATAAAAATATTTCGGATCCCATCAAAATGTGGGAAATTTTATTGAATTTTGTTTTGAACGGTTGGTTGAAATTATTAATCGTTGTCCTAGCTAGAAAATGGGTTGTACTTTTAACAAACTGTAAATGGGTTGTAGTAAATTCCATTAGAATTCAAAAATGGGTCGTACTTTTAGCAAACTGTAAATGGGATGTAGTAAATTCTATTAGAATTCAAAAATTGGATGTACATTTTTACAAATTGCAAATGGGCTATAAGTTCTCTGCCACACACTTGTGGGCCTACTAAGTTGACACGTCCCCTAAAAAAAGTAAGTTGACGCGTATGCAAGACTTTGTCAACTTATAGTCAACACACGGTTCTAGCAGCAGTGGCCGTTGGATGTCCATCCAACGGATGTCGTGCTTCTTCTTCAATCTCGGATATTCTAACTTCAGCCGCCCAAAAAATGATTCCTCCCCCTGACATCTGGGGCGCACCGCTTCGGAGGCTGACCTGTGGGCCTACTAAGTTGACGCGTACCAAGGGCTTTGTCAACTTAGTCAATATAAACGATTCTAGCTGCAGTGACCGTACGATGTCCATCCAATGGTCGTCATGCTTCTTCAACCTCTAGTCTTCTTGCTCCAGCCGCCCAAAACAGCGCCTGTCGTGCCGCCTGCTCCTACCTCCCGTGGCTGGCTGTGCTGCCGTAGAGGCCTCACCGCCCCCTACTACTCCCACCGCTGGCCAGGCCATCCCTCTACTCACCCACATCCCCTCTTATTTTGTGGCGACGGCAGCCTCACACCGCAACCAAACCAGTGAACCCTCGTACTCCTCTCCGCGTGGGCATCCACTGCCGCGTCTTCCCCGGCTCCGCGTCGTCCCCTTCCTAGGCCTCACCATCGTCCACCGCCCTGGTGCTCTCGGCGTGGCGTGGTCAACGAACGGCATCCATCGAACGTGGACTGTACGTGGAGAGGCTGACAGCTGGGTCCATGGCCGCACACAAGGAAATGCATCCTTATTACGCGCAAAATAATGATTCCTCCACCTGACATCTGGGACCCACCGAAAGGGCCTCTGTATTTCGCGAAAAAACATTCCCCCCGCTGACAGGTCGGACCCACCAGCTATATCTTCACACGCAAGGAAGTGCCTCCTTATTACGCACAAAAAAAATGAATACTCCCCCTGCTCGCTGGGACCCAGCATAGTGGGAGGCTGACTTGTGGGCCTACTAAGTTGACGGGGACGGAGGGCTTTATCAACTTAGTCAATATGAATGCTTCTAGCTCCAGTGACCGTACGATGTCCATCCAATGGACGTAGTGCTTCTTCAACCTCTGGTCTTCTTGCTCCAGCCGCCCAAAGCAGCGCCGGTCGTGCCGCCTGCTCCTGCCTCCTGTGGCCGGCTGTGCTGCCGCGGAGGCCTCACCGCCCCCTACTACTCCCACCGCTGGCCAGGCCATCCCTCCACTCACCCACACCCCTTGTTATTCTGCGGCGACGGCAGCCTCGCACCGAAGCCGAACCAGTCCTAGTACTCCTCTCCGCGTGGGCATCCACTGCCGCGTCTTCCCCGGCTCCGCGTCGTCCACTTCCTAGGCCTCGCCGTCGTCCACCGCCCTGGTGCGCTCGGCATGGCGTGGTCAACGTGGTCAAGGAACGACTTCCATCGGAAGAGTACTGTACGTTGAGAGGCTGACAGCTGGGTCCACGGCCGCAGCAACGAAGTGCCTCCTTATTACGTAGAAAATAATGATTCCTCCACCTGACAGCAGGGACCCATCGTACGGTCCACCATATTTCATAAAAAAATGTTTCCCCTGACTGCTGGGACCCACCAGCTACATCTTCGCATGCAAGGAAGTGCCTGACAGTCAGGACCCACCCGGTCGAAGCGTACGTAGCGTTGTCATTCTGGTCGCAAACGTGTACGTATATACGATCGGTCTATCTGCAGGCTGCAGCGATGAAGCGTGGTCGTGTAAGGAAGGGCACGTGTCATAGTAGAGGCGCGCACGTAGCATGTACACGTACGTGCAGCGGCCAGGGTGCAAGAAAGTAAATACGGCCACGTACGTACATACGGGCGGGGTCTCGAACGCCTACTCGCGCATACGTACGGCCAGGTCTCGTGTACATGGCTGGGTCGAAACGGAGAAACTGCGTCGTCGTCGTGTTCATGGGGAGGCAACGGAATGCGTCGTGTTCATCGGGAGCCAACCGGCTTGGACGGAACAGCCGATGGAAACAAGGCCTGGCGTACCGCAGAACGGAGGAAACGGCCTTGTGTTCGACCGGCCACGGTTGAAACAGGACCCTTTTCATCGGGAGGGGTCTGGCGTACCGCAAAACGGAGGAAACGGACTTCTCTTGGATCTCCTACGGTCGAAACGGGGTCCTGTTGATCGGGAGGCATGTGGCGTATCGCAAAATGGAGGAAACGGACTTGTGTTGGAGCGCTACGGTCGAAACGGGGGTCATGTTCATCGGGAGGGGTGTGGCATACCGCACAACGGGACTCCACGGGATACTGTTCATCTCCACCGTCGACTGCTTCCACGCGATACTGTTCATCCACCATCGACCTCCTCCAGCCTCCACCTACGACTGTTCATCCACGGGCTCCTGTTCATCCAGCCTCCACTGCGTGCTCCTCCACCGGCTACTGTTCAACCAGCCCTCTCCACGGGGTCCTGTTCAACCACCCCTCCATGGGCTACTGTTCATCCAGCCCTCCACCGGCTACTGTTCAACCAGCCCTCCACGGGGTCCTTTTCATCCAGCCCTCCACCGGCTCGATCGATCGGGGTACTGTTCATCCAGCCCTCCACCGGCTCGATCGATCGGGGTACTGTTCATCCAGCGGCAACGGCCTCTACTACCATGGGATCCTATTCATCCAACCCCCCACCAAGAACTGTTCATCCAAACCCCCCAATAACGCTCACTGTTCATCAAGGGAAGGAGGTAGACGTGTTCGATCGGCTTCAGTTAGCAGCAGTAGCGAAGGAATCGCTCGATCGGGTTTAGTTAACAGCCATCGGTCGATCGCTCGGGTTCAGTAACGCGTAGCCTGCAGTGCCATCGCTCGGGTTCAGTAGGCGAGCGCCTCGCTCGGGTTCAGTTAGAGCCCAACGCCTCGCACCCACGCGCCTACGTGTACGAGAGAAACGTGCATCGCTCGGCCCCGACCACCCACCGTAACCGGGAACTCCCCAATATTTTCCTCACCCTCGCTTCTACCACGGTTTTCTCTGTCATGGACGGCCCAAAGAATGTCATGCAGCTGCGTCTCCGGCCCGCCCAGGACGAAAAGCC
This sequence comes from Triticum aestivum, assembly GCF_018294505.1. NCBI lineage: Eukaryota > Viridiplantae > Streptophyta > Magnoliopsida > Poales > Poaceae > Triticum > Triticum aestivum. The sequence continues at coordinate 476,167,059 of NC_057796.1, forward strand.
CATTTTTTGTCATAGAAGTAGGAGCCCACCACATCTATGATGATACTGGGTTTTGTCACAATTATCGCCATAGAAGTGTCATAAGCATGACAGAAAAAAAATCGTTTGGCCCAAAATGTCACGGATGTGTCTTTTTTTGTAGTGTATACTGGTGCTAGTCCAGGCTTGTTTAGCCAGCATACTAGTTTACCTCTTATCTTTCTTCAAGTTTCCCAAATGGGCCTTAGAGCTCATTAACACTGAGATGGCCAACTGCTTGTGGAATGACTTTGAAGGAAATAGGAAAATCCATCTAGCCAATTGGAGAATGGTTTGTATGAAAAAGTTTTTGGAGGATTAGGTATTCCTAACCTGCAAGAGCTCAACATTAGCTTACTAGTCTCTCGGATCAAGAGGTATCATGATGATGAGGATAAACTTTGGAAGAAAGTCATTGATCATAAGTATAATACTAGGAACCCCAATATTTTTAACTGCCCTTCAACCCCCTCAACATCCAGGTTCTGGAAAGGAGTGATGTGGATAGCAAAGGCAATTAAATTTGGTTTTAGGTGGAAGGTGGGTAATGGAGCCAAGGTGAGATTCTGGGAAGATACCTGGTTTGGCACTTCACCTTTAGCAATTCAATTCTGGCCCCTGTACAGTGTTTGTAACCAGATTTCTAAGAGTATTAAAGATGTTTGGGTTAATGGCCAGATTAAGCTCACCTTTAGAAGGAACTTCTCAGATAGCATGATGGAAAGCTGGTTCCAACTGGTGGAAATAGCCAACAGCTTAACCTGTTTGTAGAACCTGATGCTTTAATTTGGCAACATGAAAGCAATGGTGTTTACTCCAGTAGTTCTCTCTACCATATTATTAATTTTAGGGGGGTCATGCCTATATACATTCCTGCGGTCTGGAAGCTGCATGTTCCTCCTAAAATTCATGTTTTTCTGTGGCTGGTCTCTCATAACAAGATCATGACCAGAGACAATCTCAGGAAAAGACAGATCATTAAACCTTTGAATTGTGTTTTTTGTTCTGAAGATGAATCTGCTCATCACCTTCTCTTTGATTGTGTGGTTGCCAGGTTTGTTTGGGCAGTCATTAGAAAACACTTTAAGGTAGATGTAGGTACTGATTACCTATCAGTTGCCAGATTCTGGCTTTCTAACAAAAAGAGATCCCCTTTAAATGTAGCCTGTGCAGTTACCATGTGGAGCATATGGAAACTTAGAAACTCCATCATTTTTAACAATGCCATGTGGATCTCTGTTAAACAGGTTTTGGGGAGAATGCTAAGTCTGTCCAGAATCTGGCAGTCCTGATCCCAGAACAGGAGAAGGAGAATTGGGAAGACTTCCTGAGGTTCCTAAAAGATCAAGTGAAGGCTCCATTAACAATCACGAGTGGCAAGCAAGCTTGCTCTGGGCACTAAGAGGCCCAGCCCTTCATCAGTTCGTTGTATCCAACTTGCAACAGCTCCCCCATTGAGCTGCTGGCCGCTTGAGGAGTTGGAGTCCGTTGTATCCATGCAGTATCTTTCATCCTGTTATTTAGGTTTCTTGGCTCTGTAATAGCACTATGGAACTAGTTTATCTCCTGGTCCATCTATGTCTTGTAATAGGCTAGAGTCCCTGGGAGTCTGGCCGTTTCTCAGCTTTCTCGTTTGTTTCACTGCGGATCTGAACATGTGGTTTCGTTTATTATATAAATGGAGCCAGGGACACGGTCCCTTTTCTTCTTCTTTTTTTGATGATTCAACTTATGGAAACCAGCACATCAAGCCTATACACCTATATACACGTCAGAATCAAGCAATTTTGATTCAACTTATGGAAACCAGCACATCAAACGCGGAGATATTACAAAAGATGCATAGCTCGAGTTGATTTATTTATTTTCTCAAATCGCATGCAAAAAATAACAGAGTTCTGCTAGGACAAGAAAGAGTCAAATAAAATTCAGGGACGGGAGGGAGGCAAACAGATTTGGAGAAGAAAGACCTCACACTACAGGCAAAACACGTGAAATACAATTGACCTACTCAACAAATTCACTTCAGAACGAAATAGTATGGTTGAATACAATATCGCTCGGGATAGAGACGGAATATGCTCCAATGTTGGTGGCTACTGACTAGCGAGTTGAGTTGCCTTGTGGGAACATTTTCTTATTGTTTCAGAACGAGGAATGCAGGGCATATTTCAGAAAAAAAAATCTTCTTATTATGGGGCATTTGAAATACCAGGATATGGCAGCTTGTTTTTGGTGGCGAGCCTCTCATTCTGCTAGCATCTATACACGAATTTCTCACGGAATTCTTCCCTCTTTTTTGCCACCTCTATTCACTCATTTTAAATTGGGGTGCAACTTATTCAAAATGAAAACAAAAATTGGGGCATAACTCTGGATTGCTTTTGCAATGGACGGACTCGATAGCCTCCACCCAGTCTTGAGCTGGGCTGAAACAATCAGTTTCAATCTGGACTTGTACAACACCTGGAAACTCTCCCCCGCCAAAAATTTACTGCTTTACGAGTCCAGCTCGGCTTACACTTCTCGCATGCAGGACGGGCGAACGCTTGAAGACGGACGGGAGACGGACACCAACGAGTCCAAATGCGAATCCAAATGTGAATCTGAGTTCATTCTGCACACGGATCCATGGCATATCAATCGCAGCGTCCCTCATCGACCCGTCTCTCTCAGTACTATATATATTTACACCCCAGGATCGGAGGAATCACGCCCTGAATCTACATACGGAGGCGACCGATATTGCATTGCACCTTCGACGACGATGTCGCGATCTTGCTCGTCATCAGCATCGGCTTCCGGCACGGCCGACGCAGACGGCGAATCCCGGCCGGCGGTGGTGTCCCTGGCCCATCTGCTGCAGGGGCCTGACGCGGCGCCGCCGGACTACCTGACGCTGTCGCTCACGCCCGCCGGGGAAGCATGGCCACGGCGGAAACAGCCCGGGGAGGTGACGCTGAGGCATATAGACGCGCCGCGTGACTACCTGAAGCTCTCGGTCGCGCCACCGGATGAGGATGAACCGAGCGCCGTCGCCGGCGATACGTCGAGCAGCGCGGCGGAAACAACGCTGCCACCCAAGAAGCGAAAGCTTGCGCCTTGTGTTTGCCATGAAACGGTGGCTAGCAGCTCACGGTCGCTCGCGCTGGCAATCGTGACCCACGGTGACGACAACGCCTCGCAATCTACGCCGGAAGCAATGGGCACGGAGCCCATCGACGCCGTCCCGCTGCAGGCGGTGTGCTACGGCCATGCCAGGATAGCCTCGCACCAGTTCAGGCTGAGCAGCGGTGCCAGAAGGATCACAACGAACGACGCCGCGTCCACCTCAGGCAGCGCCGTGGCGGCGCCATTCTCCACTGAGCCGATTGACGCCGTTCCGCTGCGGGCGGCACCGCGCCGGTACATCCCTCTCGCCGCCGACGCAGCCCCGACGGAGCCGGCCTGGATACGCACGACGCTGGGCCTCCCCGCCGGACTGCGCCTCAGCTTCATCGCCCAGAAGCGCATCGAGCGCTCGGACCTCGACTTGCAGCAGAGCCGCCTGCTGATCCCGAGCGGCGACGTGGCCCGGCTCTTCCCGCTCCTCTCCGAGGACGGGCTCCGCGCCGCCAACCTGGACAAGCCCTGGACGAGGCAGAAGCGGCAGGCGTCCGGCAACCACAGCGACAGCAGCGAGGAGAAGAAGGCGAGGGCGCAGGGGAAGAAGCACGGCGGGCTGGTCGTGCCGGTCTACGTCAACCATGCCGGCGACCGGATGAATGCTGAGCTGACGCGATGGACGTCCAACGGCAACACGGTGCTGAAATTCGGAAGCCACCGGAGCTTCGTCGACGTGAGTGGGCTACAAGTGATGGATGAGATCCAGATATGGGCGTTTCGGCAGGACGACGGTGGTCTCATGTGTTTGGTGATCGCCAAGATATAGACAGCGGCGAGACAACGGCAGCGCCATCAGCGGCGCCAGCATTAGGGCAACAAAGCAAGTCGCCTCTAGGGTAGGATTGGATGTCTGGATGTGATTGTTCAGTTTTTGTTTAGACATGGAGGGATAGCAAAACTGAGATCATGAAACCAAATTGCCATGCAAATTATTCTTTCCTTTTCGTTATTAAACACGGCGTTTTATAGATGAAGAGAATCTCGAAACACAATAGATAAAGATTTACAGGATTTATGAAATGATTTTCATGAAAAACCTATAAAATAATTGTCAGATTGTCTGTTAGAGCATCTACAACCACACCACTAACGTTGGACGGATTTGCTAATGCCAGCTGACACCGACAGACAACGACGCTGATCTTGTGGTAATCATGCACCGTACCGACTGACATGATGTTTCTGGCATGAACAAAATGCTATTCTTGCATGGAGGATAGCAAAACTGAGATCATGAAACCAGCAAATTATTCTTTCCTTTTCGTTACTATACACGGCGTTTTATGGATGAAGAAAAACTCAAAACACAATAAAAATTTACAGGATTATGAAATGTCCCCATGACTTACCTAATGGTTATTTTGTAGGACATAATTCATTGATAAACAGATAAACGTTTACATGATTTATGAAATGCTTTTCATGAAAAACTTGTGAAAATAATTGTCACATTGTTTGTGATGGGGGTAGATGAGCATCTCTAACCGATCTCTTACTCCTTGTATGCCTTTTTAAATTTAACTGCTTAAAATTTTACTCTTGTAACGATCGCCGGACCTGACCGATCCCTCAAATTTAAGTCAAACAAATTGACCGCACATTTTTCAACAAAGGGTGGATTTTATTATTGAATCAAAATGAAACATCGAGTAGATACAAACACAATGAGCACACACCCGACCTCTGCATAGATAAGGTGCACACAACCAACATCAACGCGCGCGCGCACAGACACACATACTGTCGTGGGAACAGATCTGACCGTAGAGATAGGGGGTACGTAGGAGAGGGCAGAGTCCTAGCTACGGTGAAGTTGTACACTCGGTTTTACGAGTTCAGGCCCTCTCGGAGGAGGTAACAGCCCTACGTCTCGGTGCCGTGGAGGCTCTGTTAATTGGAGTGTTGCGTTACAGGGGGTGCGAACCCTTGTGCAAGAGGGAGGGGTGGCTTATATAAAGTACGCCGACCCCTCGCAGCCCTCAGTTACGCCAGGGCTCAATGAGAGAGTAAAGCCAGGCACGTTACTGGTAACGCCCGTATTAAATGACCTTAAAGGAGACGGAGTGAATGCCTGGTCGTTGCCATCTAGAGTGACTCTAAGTCTTCTGTCCTCCGAGTGGATTCTTGTCTCCCGAGTGAATATCGACGGTCGAGTGGAGTTGGGATATCCGAGTAGATCTTCTGTCGAGTGGATCATACTATTCCAGTCGGTATCTTTTGTTTAACTTTGTAGGCCTTGGCCTCCTGTGCAGTGTCCTTGGGTAGGGCATACAGGTCAGGCCTAAAACCCTACCCTAGGTACATGTCATCATCACATACAAAAACACGATGGCAAAGAGCAAAATCATATAGGACCAAAGCTATGCCTAAACAAGGAAAAAGAAAACACCCCAAAGGGATCAAATCCTCGACCGACAAACAACAGCTATGATCGTATCCACACCAAACATCTTATGACACCGCAAGGATGATGAGCTTCTTCAACAGCAACGCTTCCAGGAACGAAGTGGCGCTCAAGCACCATCGTCACCGGACCCAACACCGAAGGCAAATTCTAGGTTTTCACCCTATAGAACCATCTGAGCATACTCGAGTAATGCCTTCAGTAAGGTAACGATGCAAACATCGCCATTGCCAGGTATGACCCACTTTGGGTAGACCTAAGTTTTCACCCTAGAGCTTGTAGAAGTCAATCATGTGTTGTCACGCCACTTTTTCTTTTTCTTTTTTCAAGTTTATTTTAAAATATTCCATAAAGTGTTCATGTTTTTCGAAAAAATTCATACATTTCGAAAAATATTTGTGTTTTTCATTATTTCTTAAGACACGGAAAAAATGTTGTTTGTTTTCAAATTTTGTTGCCGAACTCAAAAAATGTTCGCTTTTTCAAAAAATGTCCGGAATTTTAGAAAATGTCCGTTCTTTCCCAAAGTAGTTCAGAAGTTCAAAAATGTTCCCGTTGTTATTTTTTATTCCTAAAATGAAAAAATGTTTATCTATTTCTAATTTTGTTCATAGTTTCAAAAGGTCTTCAGAAGTTTAAAATATGTTCCTGCTTTCAAATTTGTTCATAAATTAAAAAATGTTCATGAATTTGAAAAAAATTGTCATTTCCAAATTTTCTTCAGAGTTTCAAAAAAAATTCACAGAAAAAAATATGTACATTTTCCAAAAAAAAATAAAAGTTCCATTTTAAAAAATTAATTAAAGAAAATGTTCCCATTTTTTAATTTGTACATAAAATCAAAAATTGATCACATTTTTTCCAAGCTTGTTTCTGTTTGCCAAAAAATAATCAGGATTTAGAAACTGATCCCATTTTCATTATTTTCCAAAATTCGTAAATGCTTCTTGTTTTTATTAAAAATTCATAAATTGGTCACAATTTTTTGAAAGTTGTTTGTGTTTTTAAAAAATTGTTTGGTAGTTTAGAATATTATTCAGAATTTTCAGAAAATGATTGAAAAAGCGGAAAAACATTCGGATCTGCCAATATAGTTAGTTCTAAAGTATTCATGCTGCTTATTCGTGACCAGCTCTAGTGGCTAGGTACTTGTATCTACTAGAGGGGAGTCTCTAGTTCTAACCGTGGCCAACGCACCACATTTTGGTGGTGGTTTTATACCGTCAGCTGCTCATACGTGGGCTGGCCCAGGCGGAGGACTGCCTTGTGCCATGAAAATGATTCTAACAATCGGCCAACACCACCACACCACTTCCTATTAGTATTTATGGCAAGGCCTGACTAAAAGCTTTAAGTTCTAGGGTCCCTATTACCCCCTAACGCTCTTAATTCTGGACCTGGGGAGCAATATTCAATCACTTCGGCGTCGCGAGCGGATCATCTTTGTTTCTATTGGTTGCCCGAACTTTTCTAGGAAGATACGTGAACCTTTCTAAACATGAATTTAACTTTTTAATATAGGAACACTTTTTAAAAAATCATGAATTTTATCCTATTTTATACATTATACCTTTCATATAAAAAAATTAGAGTTATTCTGACAATATTTCGTCCATACGTATTAAACATTTTTCAAATAAAAATAAACAAATAAACCTGTAGTTAATGGTTCGTGCTGTGTTCGGCCATATTAGGACCTGTGTAATCCTGATCCGACCCGTACCCTAGGCATCAAAGCCAAATTTTAGGAATAGGAAACAACTCAAGAAACTGCGCTCGTGGCTACAATCCCTACTCAACGCTTATTACGACAAGTTGTCACCATTTCGCACATCCCATTTAACGCTTCTTAGATGGGACTATGGTTCCGGTATTAAGAATGTTCTAGGAGGTTCCAGCCTGGGTTTTAACGGTTATAAGACCCTTTGTTCTTGAGCATGTTTTTTCTCTTCTGTTTTTTTCCTTTACAGGTTTTCCAGTTTTGTTCCCATTTTTTCATGTGTTCTTTTTCTTTTTTGATTTCCTTTTCTTTTCGAAAATTCATAAAATTTAAATATCTATAAAAATTGTTTGATTTTTGAAAAAATTAAGGTTTTTCAAGAACTGTCCAAAAATCAAAATTTTGCTCGAATTTTCAAAGATTGGATACTAAAATATGGTTCACAATCTTAAAAAATATTCAAAAAGTTCACAACATATTGAAATTCTTGAAAAAAAATCTTTGAATTGAGAAAACCATAATTTCAAAAAAAAACTCAGAACTTTTTTTAAATGAAAATTTTCAATAAATGTTCATAATTTCAAATTTTGTTCTTGGGGAGCAATATCCAATCACTTTATCCTCGGGAGCGGATGATCATTGCTAATGTTGGTGGCCTGAAATTTCTAAGATATGTGAACCTTTCTAAAGATGAATTTAACTTTTTGAATGTAGAAACAAGTTAAACGAGTTGTTGCCATTTCGCGTAGGAGGAACTTGCTTGCTATTGCTTTGGGCCAGCTCATTTAACGCTTCTGAGATGGGACGCTGGTTCCGGTATTAATAATGTTCTCGAAGGTTCCAGCCTGGGTTTTTACGGTTTTAGGAACCTTGGTTCTTGAACATGTTTACTTCACTGATTGTTCAGTTTTCTCCCCAGTTTTCCATTTTGTTTTAATTTTTGTGTTTCCTTTTCTTTTAAAAAAATCATAAAATTGAAAAAAATTGTTTGATTTTTGCAAAAAAAATCACTTTTTTCAAAGAACTGTCCAGAGTTCAAAATTTTGCTCGAATTTTCAAAGATTGTCCGTGTTTCTTAAAAAGATCAGATATTAAATAATTGTTCACAATGTTGAAAAATTGTTCAAAAAGTTTAAAATTTGATCCACTTTAAAAAGTGTTCAGAATTTTTAGAAAATTGTTCATAATTTCAAAATTTGTTCTTTTTTTGAAAATCTTTGAAATTTCAAAAGTTGCTCACAGTTTCAAAAAAAAAATCAAAACTCTTCACATTTTTTAACGTCTGTGATGGTGCCGGCTCACTATAGTACTAGTTTGCTACAATACTCGCCCAGCGCTACAACCCTAGTCCTCCCGGTCGCTGCGTAAATGCGCTTCAACAGACATATCGATGGGAATTCAGAGATTTTTCAGGCTCGAAAGTCCATGTTGACTGCACATCATAGCTAGAGAACAATATTTTTCTAGAAACCTTGTCTGAATAACCAGCGTGTTGCGCACTACTTTGACACCTTCCAAGAAAGGAGGCCGGTGCCCAATGCCTTGTCGAGTTCTGTGTTGACCAAACATGCGAGGAAAGAGCCTGCATGCCGGCTTGGCTAGTTTCTACGGAGAAGACGAGCACAAACTAAAATGGTGCCAACAATCAGACTGAACAATCCGTCAACAGCCATGACAAATTGCGAATGTGATGATAGAGAAAGGCACACGCACGCATAGTTCCTCAAGACATATAGGGATTATTCAGGCCGAGTTTTGTGTGTATGATCACAACAATCAATGGTGTACAGCCAGACAATTAGTCATGGCGAATAATATACTTGAATTCGAGGAAAAACAACAACAGTATTCCTGTATTCCTTCAGAAGGGAAAAAAAAATCTCGCGGAGGAATTCCTTCCTTCCTCTTGGCTTGGACAAGAGGTCTCCGGCGACGGCGACCAGGTCTAGTTCTTTGGTGGGTCGGTGAAGAAGCTGTTGATGCCGGGCATGATCTCGGCGGACTTGCCGTCGATGAACCTCCTGAAGGGGTGGCGCGCGTAGCGGCGGCCCTCGTCGTGGTTGTCCAGCACCCCGGCCGCCCGGTTCTCCTTGGTCACCCGGACCTCGGGGTTGGTGGTGATGTTGCGCACCAGCTGCATGACGCAGATCCCCACGGCTACGCCCGTCGCCGCGAAGATCGGGTACGCCTGCCAAGACCATACATGCTACCGTCGTGAGACCATGGCCACCACAAACCACCGGCCGAAACCCAGCGAGCTAGATCGCTAAACTAAGCTAGCTATACCAGATGAAATGAAGGGACATGGGATGGGGGCGGTGCGTACCTCGGGGCGGAGCCACCTCGCCTTCCACGCGCTGGAGGAAGCAGCGGCCGCCATTGGTGGGTTAGGTGGATCTCCCTTGCTCGCTCCTACCGGTGGATCTGGTGCGATGCTTGCGAGGACGAAGGAGAGAGCTAGCCTGGCTGCCAACTAGCAAAGGGGTGCTCTTTATACGTAGCGTGGGATCTTGGAGTAGGAAGCAAGGCGCGTTGGGTTCGTTGACGGCGGCGGGCGGCGGTGGGTGGCGTTGGAAAGCAGGGAGGGAATTTTCTAATCGGGTGGGAACGTGGGGGCTGGTTGGCACCCACGACCTTTCACGTGCTCTACAGCTAAAGCGCCGCCCGTTCAACCCGAGGAACCGGCCGAAAGCGACGGTGACCAAGGGAAGGGAAGCAACGGTCGGAGGTACCCGAGAGGCGTGGGCGGCGCGAGGGAGAGGAGGAAAGAAGGCTTTTCGCCTTCCGTCCAAGTGGGAGAAGTGAATCGGAACATGCTGGACGAGAGGACAGGAGGGTTCTGGTGGAGGCGTCGGTGGTGGGGTGGGCGAAGGAGACATGGGCGGACGCTACGGAGCATGGAACATTTATCCTTGAAAACACTAGTAAATATGCACGTGCAACGCACGTCTATAATATAGACAATAAGTAGTAAAGTTCATCTATTACGAGCCTGTTCGGTAATCCATTGGCTTCAGGAAATCCTACGCGCCGGCTCCTCCAAGCGAGCTCTAGCTCAAGATGTGGTAGGACAGAAAAGGCACGAGACATAACGTGAACGAATGGGTACGCCACTTATCGGTGGCAGTGTGCTGTAAATTTGACGAACTACTTCGTTTCCAGGATCTACGGAGCAGCTCATTCCCAGCTCTGCGATTTCCATCTACAGATCGCTCTGCTCTGCTCTGTCGACTCCAGGGAGTTGCAGCGTTGTGGAGTGGAGTGGATCCGAACAGGACCTAAGCTGGCATTTGTCTGTTTGTGACAGGTCACCACTGATGGTATTAGGAGTTCGTGTTACAAGATGTGTTTGGTCTTGTGACCTCTTCTAGGACGGCTGTCCAAAATCACACGATATAAGTGTTCACTGTTGTGCTCATCACTTTCATATTTCTACTTCTCACCATATCATCATTCAATTCTGAGTCCACTAAAATGGTAAATAATTTTGTACTGAAGTGTGTCATATATTACTGCCAAATAGGTAGTACTCCAAATTACCGAAAACATAGTAATCAGAATTAATTGTAAAATAATAGTCTAATATGCTTTTGCCAAGTATTAATCAGAATTGGTCCACAAAGAACAATGGTGGCAATTTTGAGTGAAATATACATACTCAAAATAGTCAAATGAAATATTCCTATCCATAAACCCCAATATAATCCACCTATGTGATTACAAAACTTTGATTAGACATTTTAATTTGATCAGATGAAAGATAAATAAACATGAATAATTAAATAGCTTTATGGTGTTTCAGCTGAAACACCAAACATGGTGGGCAGCCTGACCGAAACTGACACTATACCAATGCCCAATTCCATTCACGTTCCCTTCCTTCTCTGTGCAGTGCTCTCCATCCCTAGCGAGCTTGCTGCCACAGTCATCGCTCTCCTGCGAGCAAATTACTGAAGATATGGAGATTTCATGAAAATTTAGTTATTTCTCACTGAATGATAAAAGTATTATTTCCACTGCTTCTATAGATCAGAACAAACGCAGATGTCAAATACTCATGCATCTAGACATTCTATTGACAATCAATTGGCAATAACTACTCTTTAGAAGGCAAAATATATATGGAGAAATAAAGTTTTGGGGTTTTCAGCTAGGTCCATCGATATTCTCACGGGCCACCACAACTTTCTCTTGCTAGCAGGATATGTATTCCTTCTTTAGGTATTCTGCTTTCTTCTTATCAGATGGTCATGGCATATCAGTATATCATCCTTGACTACTCTGTAACTTCAGGTAAGATTGCGTTTATGTGAACTGATGGTTAGTAATTGCTCCGTTTGTGGCTCCATATTTTAGCCTAACAATGCAGGCAATGAAGTTAGTTATGAGTATTAGATGGTTGGGACAAATAGCAGCACTACAAGGTTAGACCCTGCAAATTGACTGACCTTCTACCCTGTGTTTATACATTTACATATCCTAGCTCTGGATAATACTAAAGAACTTGGGTTACTTTTATACTACCAAAATTACATAAACCCTTTCTAGAAACTTTTAGCACCAGGACATGTGTGCGGTCCCCTTTCCAGAAATTAATGTAAATCAATTTATTAACCAGCAATGCTCATGTTTGAAAAAAATATAGAACATATAGAATTTTATTGCATTTTCAAATTGATTTTGATTAACACTACACGGGAAGTTGAAGTGCGAATAATAAGTTCTGTATTACGATGGATAGTGTAAAACCAAAAAATCACAAACCACTTTATTGTATAATTTATCCAGTAAATTAAGATCAGTGCGAAAGACACGATTCAACCAAAAATTAATTTAACTACAACCATAGTAAATTAGAGCAGAAGTTCCTACCCAACCTATCTATCACCCTATACATACCATAAACTTCGTTCAAAATACACACTCCCGAATGAGCGTTGATATACAGACGACACCCTCGGGACGATTTCAAGACGACACAGCATATCCCACCGTCCACTGGAAAGGCAAAACTGCACAGCACTGTTGGATAAGCCATCGTCCTAGAATCGTGAGAGCAATTGTCGTGTGTGAAGTATTTTCGCTCCCGAATCACAACCATCCAATACTCCTAGTCTTATACATGCTGCATATATTATCACTTGATTTTGTGAGGGATAACTAACCAGATAACGATGAGAAAATCAAGTAATCTCCAATTATACATATAACTTACTAAAAGGGTCCACTCCCTAGCCCATTGAGCATTTTTCAATAGAAAGTAATGGAAGCACTAACAAAAAAGTAAGATTGTGATCAGAAGACTCTATCTTACCAAGATTAATCATTTTTCCTGCCTATAGTGGGGTCCTGAACTTCTGATCGTCACGGCTGCAGTACAAACAACAGAGAAGCTTACACTTAATTATATTTAGAAATTAGAACTGATTGCCATTAGCCCCCTGCGTTGTAGGTACCATGTTACCTTGAAGGTAATATGAACAAAATAAATGTCTTACTCTAAAGTCTCGATGAACATAATAAAGATATATGTAGGGAATATAGAGTAACCAAACAAGGAGAAGTGATCCAATTGAAAGGGGTCATGTGAGGAAAGAAATAACTCCATTAACACGTCAGACCAAGATGAACCAATCTAACAACAGTCAAATAAATAGAGGAGAGGGTATACCTGAATTCCACTGCAGAAACAACACGTGATTAGTTTTCATTCTTATTCCCCAATAGTTATTTTTATCAGATGGATCAAATGAACTCCGTTTTATTAATCATTGCTCACTACTGGGGCAGTTTAGTTGTGTTTCAGGCCAAAAGATGAGCTCGAAAGAGTTTATTAAATCTGTCTAGCACTCTAGCTAGCATGGGATTACACCACCCATCATTCTTCACATGGTTTGTGGAACAGGATGGCGCTGTCGCACTCCTGCAATTGACGTGTGGTTAAAGCATGACCAGCAGCTACATTCACCTCAAAAGACAAACAATAATTGGCAGAGACCTAGAGGAAATGGGGTGAGAGATAGCTCAGATTAAGCATCCGTATTTGGTTTTCCAATAATAATAACATGGTTAGAACATAAATTACCTAAGACTCTGTTGTACGGAATTGTTCTAACTCCATCGACGAATTGGATCTGGGGCAAGTGTCTCCTAATGTAGGAAGTCTGCCACAAGATTGAGCATCAATTTTATGCCAACAATGTATGAATAAAGTAATCCTTACTGAATACAATTAAGAAAAAAAAGTAGTACATCAATTTTGTGTTTAAATATGGATAAATCTACACCCATGAGGGCACCTCGTGTGCCAGACTTACTTCAGAAAACGCAAACAGTTTCAAGAATCGAGTGAAGGATAGACCAAGGTTGCAGCATCTGAAATAAAATGTGGGAAAAAAAATTCGTTAGATGGCATAAGAACTGCAAAAACACGACACCATCATGTTTCTAATAGAATTTCAGATTCAAACAAAGGAGGTGCATGACAGCTGCATTTGATATTGATCCAATTATCAAATTCAGTTGTACTTTCTACAATACTAATAGGTGGCATGTAATGACTTGCAGAAGTGTGAGCTGTTGAGGCAACAGACAAATTATATTGCTAGGGGCAGGGCTGATAACGTACAAGCAGACTTTGCACAACTGGAATCAGACATGTCATGTCTCACGTGTTCACCAGCTCGTCACGGATGAGACTAATGGTGGTAGCATGGTGGAGTGCCTGCCATGTCTCCAGGAACAACAGGTTCTTCTCCATTAGCACTAACCGTGATTGGTTGGGGTCTAAAAACCACAAACCAGCGAGAATTGAAGAGCAGGTCGGTCTGGACAAAAAAATAGTTTTCTAGCATTGGATAATTACATGGGGGCGGAGAGCAGCAGTAGCCGACGCTTACAGGGACATGCTGAGCGTCATCCACACAATCACGCGACGGCCGAGACTAGCAGCGTCCGGCACCACCAGGTTGGCCCGCGCCATCATGGAGACATGGTTGACCTGCCTCAACTGGAGCTCGGATTAGCTGCACCCATGGCAGTTCACCGTGGTTGCCGCCGCAGCTCGCCAGAATCCGAGGGAGGAGATGTGTGGGTGGACGGCAAGGCAAGACCGGCCTGCCGGGCGCGTCGTGCTGGCGCATCGGGTGGAACATGGGGGCGACGGCAGAGCGATGGTGGGAGGGGGAGCAGGACGGATGGCGGATGAAGGTATGGGGCAGTGCGGCAGCGCCTTAACCCTAACTTCCATCGCTAACCATGGGTCCTGCACGTTCGGATTGTATTTTCCTTCGGGAAGATTTTTTTTAGGTAAGGGAAGCGATGTATTGGGTGGACGCGGGCCGCGGGGCGCGGGACGTTTCATTGGCAGAGTTTTTGTCCGCCCCTGAACATGTTTGCTTGTTTAATAGTAGTATAGATAGACATTCCTTTTTTTTTAGCAAAAAACGTAGACATTCCTATGAAGGAGAGGAGAGGAGGGGAGAAATGGAACGTACGTAGGGTGGTTCTGGGCTTCTGGCGAAAATGCTGGACACACGGACTGAGCCGACGGAACTTTATGTAGCAAAGTTCGTGGTTCTGGCGGGGGAGGTGTCGGTGGTGGGAGGGGGACCTCCTATGTGTCGCGTTCTGGTCTGGGCCGGCCTAGTACTGCACTGTATCGCGCGGCGATAGCCAACAGACCACAGCAACTTTGATGACATATAGGCAGCGCATAGTTTTAAGAACTATCTACTCGTGCGAACATACTGTAGGCAAGTAAAACGACTCTGTAGGAGTACAGTAGCTAATGCATTTTTTGAAATGAACATTTTTCAAATTTTGAATTGTCTTTTGAAAGCATAAACACTTTGAAAATATATATATGGAATATTTCAAAAACTGAATGTTTTTCTGAAGACACGAACATTTTCTGAAAATGTGACATTTTTCAACTTTACGAACATTTTGAAAAGGCAAACATTTTTTAAATTTTGGAAACATTTATGAAAACATGAATATATTTTTCAATTTATGAACATTGTTTTGAACACATGACATTTTTTTTGAAAACTCCAAACATATTTTCAAATTTGGAAAACAATTTTGAATTCTGAACATTTTCTAAATTTCCCAATTTTTGAAAAAGAAACAGAAAAAGGAAAGAAAAGAAAAAAGAAGAAACAAACGGAAGAGATAAAAACGAAAATAAAAAAGAAATAGAAAGGAAAAAAGAAAAAACCTACAAGAAAACCAGCCTTGAAAAACAAACAGGAAAAAAGAAAACCAGTTCGGGGAACCTTCTGGAAGGTTCCAAAACCAGGAGAAAACTACCCGCCCGCAACCGCTAAATGGCCCCCGGCCCACTGAGCTCTTCACGTCGCTCGCCTCTGCTAACCTCCGTCAATTTGACGCATAATGCGTCAAATAGGAAATCCTGGTGGGAGACATGGGCGGATGCTACAGACTACGGAGGAATGCCCGCCTGGAAAATGAATGCAGGCCCCAGAAGGATCCGTCTCAGCAGGCTTCTCACACGAGCCGCCAAAACAACCCATCTCGCATAGAGTATGTGCGTCCTTTTCTTTTTACTCCCCGCCCCCCACCCCCGCGCGAATATACATAGGGCATATATCTGTAACATCATTTTTTCTAGTCGGTTTGCCTCAATTTTTTTGATTCCGCTACAAATCTGAGATCAGATTTTTAAACATGGCAAATCGATGGACGAGAGGACAGGAGAAATGCTGGTTCTAGCGGTAGAGGCGTCTGTGGTGGGGTGAGTGAAGGAGACATGGGCGGACGCTACGGAGCACAGAGGGAATGCTCTCCTGGAAAACGTAGACATTCCTTCTTTTTTTTTACCAAAAAACGTAGACATTCCTATGAAGGAGAGGAGAGGAGAAATGGAACGTATGTAGGATGGTTCTGACGAAAATGCTAGACACACGGACTGAGCCGACGGAACTTTATGTAGCAAAGTCCGTGGTTCTGGCGGGGGAGGTGTTGTTGGTGGGAGGGAGACCTCCTATGTGTCGCGTTCTGGCCTGGGCTGGCCTAGTACTGCACTGTATCGCGCGACGATAGCCAACAGACGACACCAACTTTTTTTTTGCGAAACAGACGACACCAACTTTGATGACATACAGGCAACGCATAGTTTTAAGAACTATCTACTCGTACGGACATACTGTAGGAAAGTAAAACGACTCTGTAGGAGTACAATAGCTAATGCATTTTTTTAAATGAACACTTTTCAAATATCGAATTTTCTTTTGAAAGCATAAACACTTTGAAAAATATATATGCAACGTTTCAAAAACTGAATGTTTTTCTGAAGACACAAATTTTTTTGAAAATTTTGAACATATTTTGATTTCTGTGAACATTTTTGAAAACTGCAAACATTGATTTGATTGTGCGAACATTTTTCGGAAAGATGAAAATTGTTTTGCTTGTGCGAACATTTTTCAAAAAGATGAACATGGTTTTGAAAGCGCGAACATTTTTCAGAAAGACCAACATTTTTTTTCAAATTACGAACATTATCTTGAAAAGGGTGAATTGTTTTTGAAATTTCTAAACATTTTTTGAAAACATGAACATTTTCTGAAAACTTTGCGAACATTTTGAAAAGGCAAACATTTTTTAAAATTTGGAAACATTTATGAAAACGTGAATATTTTTTCCAATTTATGAACATTTTTTCGAACACATGAACAATTTTTTGAAAACTCCAAACATATTTTCAAATTTGAGAAACAATTTTGAATTCTGAACATTTTGGTGTGCGAATTTTTGAAAAAGAAACAGAAAAAGGAAAGAAAAGAAAAAAAAGAAGAAAGAAGAAAGAAACGGAAAAGACGAAAAGGAAAAAAAAGAAACAGAATGGGAAAATGAAAAAAAAACCTAAAAGAAAACCAGCCTCGAAAAACAAACAGGAAAAAAGAAAGCCGGTTCGGGGAACCTTCTCGAAGGCTCCCAACACCAGGAGAAACTAACCGCCCGCAACCGCTAAATGGGCCCCAGCCCACTTAGCTCTGCGCGTCGCTCGCCTCTGCGAACCTCCGTCAATTTGACGCAAAATGTGTTAAATAGGAAATCCTGGTGGGAGACATGGTGGTCCCTGCGCGATCTTATATGGTGCAGTGGGCGCCCCCTACCACCGTGGCACGTACCCCTCAGCTCTCCCGGGCTCCTTTCTGGCCAGCCCATGTGGGGCGCGAGTTTCCCCATTTTTTTCCTTTTTCCTTTTTCATCTTTCGTCTTTCGTTTTCTCTTTTTTTTTCTATTCCTTTCATTTTATTTATGTTTTCCTCTTTACTCTTCACTTTTTTTGCAAATTTTTCTTTTCAAATTCATGAATACTTTTTCGTTCATCGAATTCAAAAAATGTTCAGCATTTGAAGAAAAATGTTCAATAATTCATAAAATGTTCATCGAATTCAATTTTTTTGTTCATGGATTTAAAAAATGTTCACAAAAAATCAAAATTTGTTCACCAACCTGAAAAAAGTTCACTAAATTCAAATTTTGTTAATCAATTTCAAAAAATGTTCATCGAATTCAACTTTTTTGTTAATCGCATTTAGAAAATGTTCACCCAAATTCAAAAATTGTTCACTAATTTGGAAAGAATGTTCATTAAATTCAAATTTTGTTCACCATATTAAAAAAATGTTCATCGAGTTCAACTTTTTTGTTCAACATATTCAGAAACTTTTCACCAAAATTCAAAAAATGTACATTAAATTCAAATTTTGTTCATCACTTTAAAAAAATGTTCATTGAATTCTACTTTTTTGTTCATTGGATTGAAAAAATGTTCACCAAAAATAGAAAAATTGTTCACCGACCTAAAAAATGTTCATTAAATTTAAATTTTGTTCATCATCTTCAAAAAATGTTGGTCAAACTCAAAATTTGTTAATTTATTTCAATTATTTTTTCATGAAGTGGAAAAAATGTTCATCAAAACTGAAAAAAATGTCCATCCTTTTGAATCGCAATTTTTTTTGAATTCAAGAACTGTTTTTACGACATTTAAGAATGTTTTGAGTTTTAGATGCAATCCCGAATTATTTTAATATGGAATAAAACAAAAACAGAAAATATAAAAAGGAACATTCTATAACGAAAAAAACGAGGCCCAACTGGGCGCGCGGGGGGGGGGGGGGGCTAGCGCGACTCGGGTCACCCCACGCGCTATATAGGAGGTGTCGTCGTCCCTATTTGACGTTCGCGTGCGTCGAGGAGATGTCGAAATCACTAGTAGAGGTGTACTCGTTGCAAAGATCACTCAAACTCCGCAGGTTGCGACAAGTGGCGCACATGAGCGCCACTTGTCGCAACCTGAGAGTTTTCCTTTTTTTTCATAGACCCGCTTATTCAAAACGTTTTATCTCTCAAACTGTGTGTCCAAATCTCGAACCGCTTTCACCGTTGGATTCCTCACGTCAAGATCTTAAAAACTAGATTCCATGTTAATAGGTTTGACGAACTTTTTTTTTGAAAAAACCGGCGAAAAAACCGAACCGGGAACAAAGGTTTTTTCTCTTTTCGAAAGAGGCACGCCCGTGCCTCTCACAAAATCACAACCGTGCCTCTTGCGGAAGCGAAACCGTGATTCTCGTGAAAGGAAAAAAATAAAAAACATGTTTTTTTTTCGTTTTCGAGAGGCACGGCCATGAAAGGACATCCGCGCCTCTCACGAAAGCACACCCGCGCCTCTCGCAGAAGCAAAACCGTCACTCTCGCGAAAGGACATCCGCGCCTCTCACGAAAATCGTCACGGCCGTGACTCTCGCGAAAGCACATCCGTGCCTCTCACGGAAATAAAGCCGTGGCTCTCGCGAAAGGAAAATAATAATAAAAGAAAACACATTTTTCGTGCAAATTTTTTTCGAAATTTTTTGATCGAAAAGCTAAGAAAGACCGGTGAAAAACCAAAACATAAAAAAAAACCATTTAAAAAGCCGAAAACGCATGCAGAAAAATAAAAAAAATCTGCAGCGAGCGCCTAGAGCGCGACACATGGCGAATGGCTGAGAGCGCGCCAAGTGACGCGGATCGTTGAGAGGCTCCCGAAGGAGTGGTCGTTAACTAGTTGCTCTCAGGAGATGTGGCGTCGCTGAAGCGCGGGAGTAGCTGCACGCGATGGGCTGGCCCACTTCGCGAGTTAATGCAATCCCATGCAAACCGGTTTTGAGTTACACAAAAAAGGCAAACCATTTTTGGGAACCTTCTAGAAGGTTCCCTAAACCGGTTTCTTCCTTTTTTCCTCTTTGCCAGTTTTCATTTTTTTCCTGTTTCTTTATTCTATTTTCTTCAGTTTATTTTTTATTTTTCTTTTTCTTTTTTACTTCTCTTCTTGTTTTATCCTTTATCGTTTTTATTTTCGTCCTTTGTTTCAAAAAAGTTTAAAATTTCGTATTTTCTTCGTGATTTCATAAGAAAATCGCGGTTTCTATATTTTATTCACAATTCAAAATTTGTTCAATGTACATTACAGAAATGTTCAATGTATATTTTAAATTTTGTTCGGCGTGTAACAAAAAAATGTGCACTATGTATTTAAAATTGTTTAGAATGTAATACAAAAATGTTCAATGTATATTTAAAAAATTGTTCATCTTTTTGGAATTTCGAAATGTTTGTTCAATTTTCAATATTATTCACGTCTGAAAAGTTTGTTCGAATTTCAAAATTGTTCATAGTTTGAAAAAGGGTTTTGCGTTTGTCAAATTTTGTTCAGAATTTTGAAATTTTTGTTCTCGATTTTCTTGAATTGTTCGTAAAATTTCAAAAGTTGTCGTGTACTTTAAGTTCTTGCGCTGCCTGCAAATCAGTAGAACTTATCAGCTTGACTGATTTGGTTATATAATTCCCTAGCAGGACGTCGCGTGTTCGATCTGTCGCTGGTTCTGGGTATTTTTGGCGATTTTTTCACGCGCTCGAGCTACTGACCTTTAAATGGGCCGGCCCATCTGCATCTACCTTCATCGAAAGCTCCTTTGCTTGATGCTAACGAGCGTCAGGCGGGTTGCTATATGGCGCATAGGGCGCCCCCGAGCGACCAGGCGGGCACAACCACTCGCGCGCTGAGTGCTCGTATGGGACGGCCCATATCACATTTATTCTTCTTTTCGTTTTTTCTTTAGCTCTCTCTTTTCCTTTTCTTTTTCGTTTTTCCTTTTCTGTTTCCCTTTTTCTCTTTTTTTTAATTTTTTATTTTATTTCCGAATTCGTGAACATTTTTTTGTATCAAATTCAAAAGATGTTCACAATGTGTAAAAATGCTCAACCATTCAAAAAATGTTCATAAAATTCCTTTTTTGTTCTTCAGATTGAAAAACTGTTCATCAAAATTCAAAATTTGTTCATCGATTGAAAAAATATTCACCAAATTAGAAAATTGTCCATCAATTTCAAAATTTGTTCCCCGAATGAAAAGTTTGTTCATCAAATTAAAATTTTGTTCGTTTTCTTTTTTCTTTTCTTACAAAATTTGTGAACATTTTTTGTATCAAATTCAAAAAATGTTCATCAATGTGTAAAAATGTTCATAAAATTCCTTTTTTGTTCATCGGATTGAAAAAATGTTCGTCAAAATTCAAAATTTATTCATCAAATTGAAAAAATGTTCATCAAATTTGAAATTTGTTCATCGATTTCAAAAATTGTTTGCCAAATTGAAAAAAAATTCACCAGACTCAAAAATTGTTCGCCGATTTCAAAATTTGTTCATCCGTTTTTCAAAAAAATATTCTTTAATAGATTTGTTTTCGTCAAGTATAAAAAAATGTTCATCTTTTTTTACAAAATTCACTTTTCTAAATTACGAATTATTTTGAATAAAAACGAAAAGCAAAAATAGTACTAAAAACAAGGAATTAAAAAAAACTGGGGCGTTCAACCCCGCTCGTGGGCTGGCCCAATCGGGGCACACGTGAGCGGACATGTGCGCGCTAGCATGTTCGCCAGCGCGTCACGCGCCATATAGGAACTCCCGAGTGTCAGACAGGAGCTCTCGGGAGACATGGGCGGATGCTACGGACTACAGAGGAATGCCCGCCTGTAAATGAATGCAGGCCCCAAAACGATCCGGCCCATCTCGCATAGAGCATGCGTGTCCTTTTTTTTACTTTTTTCCCGGAATATACATAGGGCATATATTTTTGGAAAAGGGGCGCTTTATTACTTAAAAGATTTAAGCATTACACCCGGCCTCTGCATAACTAAGATGCACACAGCCAAATAAGATCCTCTCACACAAAATAAAAATAAAAAGGTGAATTACAACGAAACATGTAGAGTCCGTATAACGCCTAATGTGGAGAGGGGCCAATCCTTAGATCATGCTGCCACCCATGTTGGATAAAAGTATCCCTAGCCGTAGCCTCCAATCGTGTACACACCTCCGTAAACAGGCCTCGATTCTCCACACGTTATAGAGAGGACCATAAACGAAGAGTCCCGGTACACCTGTAGATAACCTGCAACAGAGAAGTACTTTTATCGTTAAAAACCTTATCATTTCTACATAGCCAAAGCGATCAAATAACGGCAAGCGCTCCCACCCTGAGAAGAGTTCCTAAACCTGTGATCAATCCCATATAACCAGTTGCCAAATACATTAGCAACACTACAGGGAGGATACAAGCCAGAAGCTATTTGGATGACTGACCATATAGAACGAGCCAATTTGCATTGGAAGAATAAATGTTTTATTGTCTCCTCATGGTGACAAAATGCACATTGCGGGCTTTCATGCCAATTCCTCTTAATAAGGTTATCTTTAGTAAGAATGACTCCGCGACGAAGATACCATGCAAAGGTTTTATTCTTAAGAGGTATCTTCATCTTCCAGATCTTCTTGTTATTAACAACTGGCACATCGGACTGGATTAACGCTCTATACATAGAATCCACTGAGAATTGTCCATTCCCATGGAGGTTCCATTAAATTACATCAGACCCATGTGACAATTGCACCGTGGACAACCGTTCGAGCAAGATATTCCACGATTGGAGTCTGGGTCCAATTAAGTCTCTTCTGAACGTCACATTTGGCGAAAATGATTCCATTACCGTGGATACATAGGGCATATATCCGTAACATCATTTTTACTAGTCGGTTTGCCTCAATTTTTTTGATTCCGCTACAAATCTGATATCAGATTTTTTAAACATGGCAAATCGAATGTTTTTTAATGATAAATTACATGTCGTGAGCCTAGTAATTCTCCCTTCAGCAAACATGGTAAATTCCGGCATGCTCAGTTTTTTTGTTAGGATGTGCCATGCTTGCTGAAGGGAGATGTCATGCTCGCAACACATAATTTGCCATAATAATCATTTGATTTGCCATGCTTAAAAATCTAAAGTTAGGTTTTTTAGTATTTTTTGAATTTTTTTGTTCTAGTCGGTCTTTTTTTCCTTCTTAAAGGAAATGTCATGAGCAAATAGAAGAGACTACACGGTCCATAAAGGCATGTACATTGGTTTATAAGGCAGAATTATGTTAATCCTACGTAATCTAGAAAAGACAATAAACATGTTGTACGATGGGTTATTCTTAGCCTTACCTCTGGTAACGAGGTATCACTAAACATATGATGAAACATATTGTTGCTAAGAGATCATTTTTTTAAAAGAAGACATACTATTTCTTATGGTTTCTCTCTACTCCACCTCAGCATTTATCCTACGTGCACTTCTAAAATAGCAGCATCGTACACGCCCTAACAGGCCAATACCACCACCACTGCCACACCGTGTCTATGCTAATACTCACGGAAGTGATGGAACTATAGATGATTCAATGCTCAGTTGCACTTGGGTGTGAACAATGAAAATTTTAAAAATAAACAAAAAATAAAAATAAAAGTTTCTGTGGCATCCAAGATGCTCGAATCTGTAACGTGCGTGTAAACATTTGTGGTGTTTGGATATTTGGGGAGGTCTTGACAAAAAAATAAAAATTAGTTGTGAAAGAAACTTTAAAAGAGAGCATTATCTTAATCGATTTTTTTCCATGGAGGTATTTGAATGTCCAAACGGCGCAAAAATTTGCACGCAACATGGGCACCTGAGCATCCTTCATGCCAAAAAATGCAGTTTTTTAACTATTATTTTTGAATTTACTATTCATCGGGTGTAGCCCGGGCGCAGATCCACATTACCGTGGAACTACAGCCTACTCTCGCTCTCTCGACCGTTCGACCCTAGAGGAACTAAAGCTAGCTCGTTTTGAATAACCGACAACAAAATGTATCAAACATGCTTCATCGTTTTGAAGGAAATATGCGCTAGAGGCAATAATAAAGTTGTTACTTATATTTCCTTGTATCATGATAAATATTTATTATTCATGCTAAAGTTGTACTCCCTCCGTCCCAAAATAAGTGTCTCAACTTTATACTAGCTCTAGTACAAATTTGTACTAAGCTCAAGACACTTATTTTGGGACGGAGGGAGTATTAACCGGAGACTTGATACATGTGTGAATACATAGACAAAACAGAGTGTCCCTAGTATGCCTCTACTTGACTAGCTCGTTAATCAAATATGGTTAAGTTTCCTGACCATGGACATATGTTGTCATTTGATGAACAGGATCGCATCATTAGAGAATGATGTGATGGACAAGACCCATCCGTTAGCTTAGCATAATGATCGTTAAGTTTTATTGCTATTGCTTTCTTCATGACTTATACATATTCCTTTGACTATGAGATTATGCAACTCCCGAATACCGGAGGAACACCTTGTGTGCTATCAAATGCCACAACGTAATTGGGTGATTATAAAGATGCTCTACAGGTGTCTCCGAAGGTATTTGTTGGGTTGACATAGATCGAGATTAGGATTTGTCACTCCGAGTATCAGAGAGGTATCTCTGGGCCCTCTCGGTAATGCACATCACGATAAGCCTTGCAAGCAATGTGACTAATGAGTTAGTTACGGGATGATGCATTATGGAACGAGTAAAGAGACTTGCCAATAACGAGATTGAACTAGGTATGAAGATACCGACGATCGAATCTCGGGCAAGTAACATACCGATGACAAAGGGAATGACATATGTTGTTATTGCGGTTTGACCGATAAGGATCTTCGTAGAATATGTAGGAACAAATATGAGCATCTAGGTTCCGCTGTTGGTTATTGACCGAAGATGTGTCTCGGTCATGTCTACATAGTTCTCAAACCCGTAGGGTCCGCACGCTACGTTCAATGACGATGTGTATTATGAGTTATGTGTTTTGGTGACTGAAGATTGTTCGGAGTCCCGGATGAGATCACGGACATGACGAGGAGTCTCGAAATGGTCGAGAGGTAAAGATTGATATATTGGACGATGGTATTCGGACACCGGAATGGTTTCGGAGTGGTTCGGGTATTTTCGGAGTACCGGGAGGTTACCGGAACCCCCCGGGGAAGTATTCAGCCTACATGGGCCATAGGGGATAGAGAGGGGAGCCCGCAAGGGGTGGCGCGTGAGGGAGTCCTGGATTAGGGGGCCTCGGACAGCCGGACTGTTGGACTATGAAGATACAAGATTGAAGACTTCGTCCCATGTCCGGGTGGGACTCTCCTTTGCGTGGAAGGCAAGCTTGGCAATTCGGATATGTAGATCTCCTCCCTTGTATCCGACTTTGTGTAACCCTAGCCCCCTCCGGTGTCTATATAAACCGGAGGGTTTAGTCCGTAGGACAACAACAATCAAAATCATAGGCTAGCTTCTAGGGTTTAGCCTCTACGATCTCGTTGTAGATCAACTCTTGTAATAATCATATCATCAAGATCAATCAAGCAGGAAGTAGGGTATTACCTCCATTGAGAGGGCCCGAACCTGGGTAAACATTGTGTCCCCCACCTCCTGTTACCATCCGCCTTAGACGCACAGTTCGGGACCCCCTACCCGAGATCCGCCGGTTTTGACACCGACATTGGTGCTTTCATTGAGAGTTCCACTGTGCCGTCACGATAAAGGCTTGATGGCTCCTTCGATCATCGGCAACGATGCGATCCAGGGTGAAGTTTTTCTCCATGGACAGATCTTCGTATTCGGCGGCTTCGTACTGCGGGCCAACTCGCTTGGCCATCTGGAGCAGATCGAGAGCTACGCCCCTGGTCGTCAGGTCAGGTTTGGAAGCTTGAACCATACTGCCGACATCTGCGGAGACTTGATCTTCGACGGATTCGAGCCCATGTCAGGTGCGCCGCACAGTCACGACGAGCACGACTTAGCTCTGTCGTCGGATGGTGTTCGGGAGATCACACCTGTGGCTACTCCGGCCCTCAATCCGGGGCAGATCGTGCCGTCCGAGGACGGGTGGATAGACCCCGCCACGGAGGCCGCACATTCAGCGGTGATAGAGCCGAATACTGACTTCACCTCCTATGAGACCTGTGTTGCCGGACCCTTCGTCCCCGGCCACGGGCTCCGAACCGCTTGCGTCCATGCCTATCCAATCTGATTGGGCACCGATCATGGAGTTTACCTCCGCGGATATTTTTCAGCACTCGCCCTTGGGCGACGTGCTAGATTCATTGAGGTCTCTCTCCTTGTCAGGAGACCCTCGGCCGAACTATGTCCGGCTCGAGTGGGAAGCGGACGACGAAGAAATTCGTTCCCGACCCACCACCCACTTAATAGCCACTGTCGACGATTTAACCGACATGCTTGATTTCGACTCTGAAGACATCGACGGTATGGACGACGATGCAGGAGAGGAACAGGAACCACTGCCTACAGGGCGCTGGACAGCCACTTCATCATACGATATATACATGGTGAACACACCCAAAGAAAACAACGACGAGGAACGGGAGGAAGCAGCAAAGGATAGTTCCCTCGAGAAGCAACCAAAGCGACGACGTAGGCGCCGCTCCAAATCCCGCCTCAGCAAAAATAGCGATAACAGCGCAAGAAAGAATAATACCCTGGTCGACTCGAAAGGAAACGACAACCACATGGACCCAGCGATGAAGCAGGATGAGCCAGCGGACGACGAACATAGTACAGAACCGCTGTCCGATCATGGCGACGCCGAGGGTAAAGCTCATCAACCTGTCTCCGGAGATGAGAACAGTCCGGACGACAGTGCACACATCATCCCGGAAAGGCACTTGGAACAAGAGAACCTCCATAGAAGGCTTATTGCCACCGTGAGGAGTCTGAAGAAGCAGAAGCAAAGGCTTAAGGCTGCGCAGAATACGCTCAACAGCAGATGGAATAAAGTGCTTGACACTGAAGAAAAGTACGGTGGCAGTCACCACACAGAAAGCTATCCAAAGCGCAAGCTGCTGCTTGAATTCGATGACGAGGCTTTAGAGCCCATTCAGCCGAAAAATAAAACGGCCGATCAGCCGGATCGACCACCCCGTGGCTGCGACAGGGCGGCTAACGACGTCGCACACAAGTCAGCGCACAATCTACGTGAGGACCTGCACAAAAAAGCCGGTATGTCCAGGTCCATCTACGGATCTAGGAAGCGCGTTCCGGCACAGAATCATGTCCGCCCAAACGACTATACTGACCGAAAAACAGCTCGGAATCAAAACCGAACACTACAACCGTCAGAAGAATGCCATGACACATCCAAACACAGGGGTGCCGCGCACCCCCTATGCTTCACCGATGAGGTGCTGGATCATGAATTTCCAGAGGGATTCAAACCCGTGAACATAGAGGCATATGACGGAACGACAGACCCTGGGGTCTGGATTGAGGACTTTATCCTTCACATCCACATGGCTCGCGAATATGATCTCCACGCCATCAAATATCTGCCCCTCAAGTTGAAAGGACCAGCTCGGCACTGGTTGAAAAGCCTCCCCGAATACTCAATCGGAAGTTGGGAAGAGCTTGAGGACGCTTTTAGGGCTAATTTTCAAGGGACCTATGTCCGACCTCCGGATGCAGACGATTTAAGTCATATAATTCAACAGCCCGGAGAGTCAGCCCGAAAGCTTTGGAATAGATTTCTCACTAAGAAGAATCAAATCGTCGACTGCCCGGATGCCGAAGCCTTAGCGGCTTTCAAACGCAGTGTCCGGGACGAATGGCTCGCCAGACACCTCGGCCAGGAAAAACCGAGGACAATGGCAGCCCTAACAAGCCTTATGACCCGCTTTTGCGCGGGCGAAGACAGTTGGCTGGCCCGCAGCGGCACCAGCGACCCAGGCACATCCGAAGTCAGGAATGGCAACGGGAAACCGCGATGCAATAAAAGCAAGCGTCGAAACAATGAAGACAGCCCAGACAATACGGCGATAAACGCCGGATTCAGGGGCTCTCGACCCGTCAACGGAAAAAGCCATTTAAAGGCAGCGGAGATGGACCATCCAGCCTAAACAAGATTCTAGACAGATTATGTCAGATTCATGGCACCTCCGACAAACCTGCAAATCACACCAACAGAGAATGCTGGGTCTTCAAACAGGCCGGCAAGTTAAACGCCGAACACAAGGAGAGGGAGACATCGAGTGAAGACGAGGACGAGCCTTGCCAGCCGAACATGGGGGGACAGAAAAAATTCCCACCAGAGGTCAAAACAGTGAACATGATTCACGCAATTCACATACCGAAGAGGAGGCGCCAACGCGCACTTCGAGACGTATACGCCGTGGAGCCCGTCACCCCCAAGTTCAACCCTTGGTCGGCCTGCCCAATCACTTTTGATCGCAGGGATCACCCAACTAGTATCCGGCACGGAGGATCGGCCGCCTTGGTGCTAGACCCAATAATTGACGGATACCATCTCACCCGAGTCCTCATGGACGGCGGTAGTAGTCTTAATCTGATATATCAGGACACCGTCCGCAAAATGGGTATAGACCCGACAAGAATTAGCCAAAGCAATAATACCTTTAAAGGAGTAGTACCAGGCCCAGAGGCCCGCTGCATGGGCTCTCTAGTGCTAGAGGTTGTATTCGGTTCTTCCAACAACTTCCGACGCGAAGAATTAACCTTCGACATCGCTCCATTCCGAAGCGGCTTTCACGCACTACTCGGAAGAACGGCCTTCGCTCGTTTCAATACAGTACCGCATTACGCTTATCTTAAGCTTAAGATGTCCGGTCCACGTGGCATCATCACAGTTAGCGGAAATACAGAGCGTTCCCTACGTGCGGAGGAATATGTGGCGGCTCTAGCAGCCGAACACTGAACGGCCTCTCCAACCAGAATGAATGATCGGTCGTCAAGACCGCGGACACGCTTAGACGAGTCCGGCGCACCACTAGCTGTAACAGCTCAGATAAACCTGAGATTGGGTCGAGGGATATACCCCCATAGGTGGTGCTAGGGGCTTCCCGCATGTAAAAAGGGCTACAGTTCGGCTTTACCCTATTAATACAATAATAGATCGCATTTTAATGGTTCATTAAGAATAACCAATTTTTCGCACGAAGACTTTCACCGGGGTTTTTCTCTTTTACAGATGATCATCATGCTACACCCTTCCAGGATACGACACAACGGAGACACAGGCGCAGACGTGCAGCAGGGCCCCGCTCAAAGGTTTCTTTTTAGATTAAGACCCTATGTAAACCTTTTTTACTGTCTCTTGTTGCTTCACACCCCCCAGATACTCAACACAACCGAGAGGGATGCTGGCGTTATTGGCATTTTGTCACGTCAGACTAATGCACGTACCTGGAAATTCAGGGCTCATTATCGAGGGCGTTACTCAGCCCAGTATATGTTGTAAAGTCCGAATACCTTAGGGAGTGTTCGGCGTCGTGAGTTTGGCCTTATATGCATCAGCTCCGAATCATGTCTTTGGTCAATAGTTGGGTTTGCCCGGCTCCCGTGTTTTGCTACCTTACGTTCCGCTCTATCGGCTAAGGTGGCACCGGGAGAACTACTGCGATAGTGCCCTGGTTCATCTGGATGAGCACCTCAGTAGAGAAAGCCGAAAACTGACTGTCATGATAAAGCGCGAGACTGGTCAACCACTCGATGACTCAGCGGAATCCTCGCGATTCCTCCGCATTAACGAAGGACCGATTTCCCGGTCATGTATGTACGCGCACCGTATTCGGATGAGCGCCGAAGTACCAGGGGCTATATAGTAGCCCCACCGTCAAACTCCTATGGCTAAGTGAAAGTGTTAAAGCTATATAGTCCGATTGCCTTGTTCACCGCGCTATCACCTCCTTAATGGACCAAGACATTGGATCAAGTGTGAATACGCGCTTTTCTGAACACCCCTCGCATTATATGCGTGGGGGCTGAAGCGGACGACTGCAAACTTTCAGGTTATATACATACATAAACGGCCGCACAGGAGGCATCATAATACTTTCAGGCAAAAGTATAAACACAGCCTTTATAATCCAAATAGCATTGTTTTTACAATTGGGATACATGTCACTCGAACATGATACTCTTCGAGCACTGAGCCTCTATTAAACGAGCGCCTTCTAGGACTTCTTCAAAAAAGTGCTCGGCCGGGACCTGGCCTACGGCCGGACCCCGGGTTGCAATAGCGGTGGCCTCCATCTCTGCCCAGTATGCCTTAACACGGGCAAGAGCCATCCGCGCACCCTCTATGCACACCGACCTCTTTACAGCGTCGATATGTGGCACATCACCAAGGAATCGTTGCACTAAACCGAAATAACTATTCGGCCTTGGTCCTTTTGGCCAAAGATGATCCACGACAGACCTCATGGCAAGTCCGGACAACCTATGGAGCTCGGCCCACTCGGCCATTTGTTCAGTTAACAGCAGCGGACGCGTTGGAGCACTAAACTGCAACCAGAACACCCTTTCCACTTCATGATCTCCCTGATCTTTGAAAAACTCAGTTGCATCAGCAGCACTCATTGCCAAGTCCGAGTACGCGTCTGCAACACTCCATAATTGATCCAGAGGGGCATACTTCGGATCTCCGAATTTCATCCGCAACAAAAAGGGCTTCCCAGCCGTGATATCTCCGGCTTGACGGAGCTCCTCCTTCGCCGCTCTGATTTTTAGAGCGGGCTTCCTTGGCTGCTTCCATGGCTTTCTTCAGGTCAGCCGCTTTCGCTTGGTGTTCCTTTTCAAGAAGCTCATATCGGCCGACGGAGCAGCCTATTTGGCTCTTAACTCTTCGGCCGCCTTTAGGGCGGCCGCATCACTTCTCCTGGCTTTTTCCTTGGCTCGGGCAAGTTCCGCCCGAAGGGTCTCCACGGCGGCAGCTCCATCTGCAGTCACAACATATTATAGATACTAGCATCATGCTCCTCTTAATATTTATTGACCAACCGAAAATACATACCCTGTGCCTCGTCAAGCCGCTTGTTCACAAGCGCAATGTCGGCATCTGCCGCGTCAAGCTGCCGCCTCAGTTCGGTAAACTCAGCAGTCCAGCCAGCCACCGGACCCTCCGCCGCCTACACATGAAAGCAGCGCGATTATTACCTGGGACTATGATCCTCTGTTTATCGTCTCTGGACGGCAACCAGAGTCTCAGGGGCTACTATCTGTATACAGCACACCTAGCGTGTGTGGTACCGTCAAAATATATATATTACTTTGCGTACCTCAAAGCCTCTTAGCAGGCTCATAAAAGCTTCATGCAACCCACTTTTGGCGGATGAAATCCTCTCAACCACCGTACCCATTAAAGTACAATGCGCCTCTGAGATAGCCGCTTGCTCTAGAAGACCCATCAGTGCGTCCGGTTGGACACTAGACAGCCCCGGACTCTTTTTATTGCTCTCCTCAGGAGCCGAATACTCCGGACTTCGGGTGGCCGAAGGGTTACCTTCTGGCCTTGGCGGATCAGGAGAAATCCTCCGTGACGACACCTCAGGGTCGTCCGCCCCATGAGGTGGGGAGGCAGGGGGAGGCGTTTCGCTCTCCATCATCTCCGAAAGAAGATCCCCCGAAGACGAACTCTGTCAAGAAGGGCTACGAGCCGGGCTGCAAGATATATGTCTCGGTTATTGTCCTCGGAGATAAAGCAGGATATATCTACCAAAATACTCATGTTCACTTACAGCTCGGTGGAGGGCTGGCCCCCTTGAGGGCGCTGTGCAGTAAGGACGCCCTTCGGGGCAGGGCCCCTTGGCGAAGGTTTGTTCCCTCGTTTGGAAACCTTCGTTTCCAAGTCTTCAGAGGCGGTCCTTTTCCTTCCTTGGGGAGATGGGATTCTAGATTCTTCTTCCCGATTATCCTCCTTTGCGGAGACACTAATTCCCCGGTTTGGATGTGTAATGTGTGAAGCCCGCTTTCGACTTCTTTATTCCTCCCTTTATCTTCCCCTGATGGCACTTGATAAGGTGCGTGCTCAAGCATCCTGGCCAGTACAGGATCCGGTGAGCCTTCGGGAAGGGGGGCCAAACACCTGATCCTCTCCGCCTTTCTTATCCAGTCCTAGTCGAGAGTAATTTTTTCAGAATGATGTTGTGACAAACAAAAAGATAGCATGTTCGGCCCCAGGATTACTTACATGGGTATCTAGATGGTTGCAGTTGAGACCCGCATCCTCGGTGGTGTCCGGACACTTTATTCGTGATCCGAAGAACAATCCATACATCTCTTCGACCGTCACGCCGAAGAATTGCTGAATAGTTCACGGTCCTTCTGGGTTGAACTCCCACATGCGGAGAGATCGAAGTTGGCATGGCAGGACCCGACGAACTAGCATAACTTGCATTACCTTGACGAGACTGACATCTCTCTTGAGGAGATCTCGGATGCGACTTTCCACTGTCGGCATTGTCATCAACTGCCCCCCAGTCCAGCCCCTTTTCCCCCTCCGAAAGAAAGGAAAGGGGGGCGACTAGGATTGGGAGTCCTAGTCGGTTTCCTCCCACTTGGGCGCGCCCCTAGGGCTGGCCTCCTCCCCTCCTCCTTTATATACGGGGGCAGGGGGCACCCCAAAGCACAACAGTTGTTTCTTAGCCGTGTGCGGTGCCCCTCCACAGTTTACTCCTCCGGTCATATTGTCGTAGTGCTTAGGAGAAGCCCTGCGCGGATCACATCACCATCACCATCACCACGCCGTCATGCTAACGAAACTCTCCCTCGACACTTTGCTGGATCAAGAGTTCGAGGGACGTCATCGAGCTGAACGTGTGCAGAACTCGGAGGTGCCGTACGTTCGGTGCTTGATTGGTTGGATCGCGAAGACGCTCGACTACATCAACCGCATTAACGCTCCCGCGTTTGGTCTACGAGGGTACGTGAACACACTCTCCCCCTCTCATTACTATGCATCTCCTAGATAGATCTTGCGTGATCGTAGGAATTTTTTTGAAATTACATGCTACGTTCGCCAACTGTGGCATCTGAGCCAGGTCTATGAGTAGATGACATGCACGAGTAGAACACAAAGAGTTGTGGGCGATAATAGTCATACTGCTTACCACCAATGTCTTATTTCGATTCGGCGGTATTATTGGATGAAGCAGCCCGGACCAACCTTGCATGACCACGTTCATGAGACCGGTTCCACCGGGAGACATGCAACTTGTTTTGCATAAAGGTGGCTGGCGGGTGTCTGTTTCTCCAACTTTAGTTGAATCGAATTTGACTACGGCCGGTCCTTGTTGAAGGTTAAAACAACACACTTGACGAAAAATCATTGTGGATTTGATGCGTAGGTAAGAACGGTTCTTACTAGAAGCCCGTAGCAGCCACATAAAACTTGCAACAACAAAGTAGAGGACGTCTAACTTGTTTTTGCAGGGCATGTTGTGATGTGATATGGTCAAGACATGATGTGATATATTTTGATGTATGAGATGATCATGTTTTGTAAAAGTTAGCGGCAACTGGCAGGAGCCTTATGGTTGTCGCTTTATTGTATGAAATGCAATCGCCATGTAATTGCTTTACTTTATCACTATGCGTTAGCGATAGTCGTAGAAGCAATAGTTGGCGAGACAACAACGACGCTACGATGGAGATCAAGGTGTCAAGCCGGTGACAATGGAGATCATGACGATTATTTGGAGATGGAGATCAAAGGCACAAGATGATGATGGCCATATCATGTCACATATTTTGATTCCATGTGATGTTTATCTTTTATGCATCTTATTTTGCTTAGTACGGCGGTAGCATTATAAGATGATCCCTCACTAAATTTCAAGGTATAAGTGTTCTCCCTGAGTATGCA
Source organism: Triticum aestivum (assembly GCF_018294505.1). NCBI lineage: Eukaryota > Viridiplantae > Streptophyta > Magnoliopsida > Poales > Poaceae > Triticum > Triticum aestivum. The sequence goes on from NC_057796.1 coordinate 476,200,471, forward strand.
CCGTTGCGACAGTTCGTCGTGCCAAGACACCACGTAATGATCGGGTGTGATAAGCTCTACGTTCACATACAACGGGTGCAAGACAGTTTTGCACGTGCAGAATACTCAGGTTAAACTTGAAGAGCCTAGCATGTACAGACATGGCCTCGGAACATTGAGACCGAAAGGTCGAACATGAATCATATTGTAGATATGATCAACATAGAGATGTTCACCATTGAAAACTACTCCATCTCACGTGATGATCGGACATGGTTTAGTTGATATGGATCACGTGATCATTTAGATGACTCGAGGGATGTCTATCTAAGGGGGAGTTCTTTAGTAATATGATTAATTGAACTTAAACTTATCATGAACTTAGTCCTGGTAGGTTTTGCATATCTATGTTGTAGATCAATGGCCCGTGCTACCGTTCCCTTGAATTTTAATGCGTTCCTAGAGAAAGCTAAGTTGAAAGATGATGGTAGCAACTACATGGACTGGGTCCGTAACTTGAGGATTGTCCACATTGCCGCACAGAAGAATTATGTCCTTGATGCACCGCTAGGTGCAAGGCCTACTGCAGGAGCAACTTCGGACGTTATGAACGTCTGGCAAGCTAAATATGATGACTACTCGATAGTTCAGTGTGCCATGCTTTACGGCTTAGAATCGGGACTTCAAAGACATTTTGAACGTCATGGAGCATATGAGATGTTCCAGGAGTTGAAGTTAATATTTCAAGCAAATGCCCGAGTTGAGAGATATGAAGTCTCCAACAAGTTCTATAGCTGCAAGATGGAGAAGAACAGTTCTGTCAGTGAACACATACTCAGAATGTCTGGGTACCATAACCACTTGACTCAGCTGGGAGTTAATCTTCCTGATGATAGTGTCATTGACAGAGTTCTTCAATCACTGCCACCAAGCTATAAAGGCTTCATGATGAACTATAATATGCAAGGGATGAACAAGACGATTCCCGAGCTCTTCGCAATGCTCAAGGCTGTGGAGGTAGAAATCAAGAAGGAGCATCAAGTGTTGATGGTTAACAAGACCACTAGTTTCAAGAAAAAGGGCAAAGGGAAGAAGGGGAACTTCAAGAAGAATAGCAAGCAAGTTGCTGCTCCCGGTAAGAAGCCCAAGTCTGGACTTAAGCCTGAAATTGAGTGCTTCTACTGCAAAGGGACTGGTCACTGGAAGCGGAACTGCCCCAAGTATTTGGCGGATAAGAAGGATGGCAAAGTGAAAGGTATATTTGATATACATGTTATTGATGTGTACCTTACTAATGCTCGTAGTAGCGCCTGGGTATTTGATACTGGTTCTATTGCTCATATATGCAACTCGAAACAGGGGCTACGGATTAAACGAAGATTGGCTAAGGACGAGGTGACGATGCGCGTCAGAAATGGTTCCAAGGTCGATGTGATCGCCGTCGGCACGCTACCTCTACATCTACCTTCACTACAAGAAATATGTCAACTTGTGACCTTCTCTTAGTGACACCAGCTGAATTGGTCGTAAATCCACGACCATTTCGCTTGGAGGGCTCAAATCCTGAAATTGCCTTACACCAAATGGTCATAAAGCAGACAAGAGTGGTCCATGACCTTATTTCTACCTGATTACGACCAATATAAATGGTCATGAGGTTGTGAACATGGATGCATTGGTACTTATTGATATGACTAGGTGCCACCTCATCAGTTTTGCCTATGTGTCATGTCCATGTGTCAATTTTTGCCCTAGGTTGTGAAGCAACCTATATTTCTGTCATTCCCAAAATTCCCCAAAAAATCTCATAAATTCTTTGGGTCATATCTTCGTCAAATATGTAAAAATCCTTCCTTGCCTAGTTCAAAACTAATTTAGGGTTTTCTAGACCCCTCCTATTACCCTTAAACTTTTTGGGCACTCTTCCATACCCAAATCATTGCCACATGATAATATTCATCTCCATTTTCCTGGTAAATCTTTCTCAGGAAATTTCCAAAGTTTCTACCTCGAGAGAAGCTTTGTGAAGTAAGTACTAGCTAGGCTTACCCAAATGATCTAAAAACTTACCAGCACATGACCATACCTATGTAACTTACCTGCACCAAATTTGAGCTCATTTCATTCATCCAATTTCTCTTGCTAATTTTCCCAAGTTTCTGTCCAAAGAAGAGCATTGTGAAGGAAGTACCACTTTGGCATGTCCAAATGGTATCAATTTTCTACAGTGCTTTCCTATGCCCAAGTAACCATCCTCCACCAAATTTCAGCTCAATCCATTCATTATTTTGAGCCCAGCTTCAACATTCATATTTTTGTCCAGTGTGGTACTTTGCAAAGCAAGTACCACCTAGGATCCTCCTTTTGAGCTAAAAATTTGTGAAGACATTCTTCTTAGTAGATGATCATCCTCAGCCAAAACTCACGCCCATTGGCCATGTGCATTTCCCGTGCCGCTAATCAAACACTTGGCTGCTAATTCATCTTTGAGCATAGGTCGGTCTCCTCGTGAGATTCTTCTGTTGTAATTCTCTTCCCAGCACCTACCTGGGGACTGCCCAACCCAGTAGACATGCCTAGGCCTCCCAAAACGCATGTCAACACCAAGGTCACGCGGTGACCACGCGACGGGAATGCGAGTTTACGCACTTTGGAGTTGGGGCCCTGAGCCACCATCCAAACCTCGACGTATCGCCACCAAACCATGTATTTATGCTTAAATAGAGACTTATGTAACTAGATATGATTTTTGGAAAAAATAAAGAGCAAACAATAAGGTAGCTGCAGTTCAAATTTCACCCGCTTCCTGCTGAATCGGCGAAAATTTGTCTTTTTCACCAGAGGTGGATCAAAACTTTTGAAACCCAACCATTTCGTCAAATGTGGATTAAATATGGCCTAGTATTTTATAAAATTGATTTGGTCCAATTTTGCAACAAATATATGGTAGATCCTTCACAAAAAAACCTCATTTTGGGCACTCGAAAAATGGAAAATAATTTTTCGTCCAAAAAAATGAAAACTTTCTTAGGCAACATTGTTTGTCATTCCAACATGCACCCTTTTGCACAATATGAGATCATTTGAACAAACTATGCCATGAATGTGGTCATATGATTGATCATTTGGCTTGAAAGCCATGAATCTCCACACATGATAGCTCGTTTCTGAGAACACTTTTTTAAAACAATTTCTGTATTACAAGTTTATTATTTTTCCTAGAAACTTGGTCATATATAATGACACAATGCGAAGGTTTTCCAATTTTTTGATTTTTTTTGAATTTTTTATGCCCGTTTCAAAATGCGGTCAAAACGGCGGGCATGACCGTTCCTAGCTAGTGGTTGAATCTTGGAATTTTTTTGGTGTTTGTCTGATTAAATAGATACTTATGTACCTATAAATGATTTTTGGAAAAAATAAAGAGCAAACTATGAGGTAGCTGCAGTTCAAATTTGACCCGCTTCCTACTAAATCAACGGGAATTTGTCTTTTTCACCAGAGGTGAATCAAAACTTTTGACACCCAACCATTTGGTCAATTGTGCATTAAACATGGCCTATTATTTTAGAAAATTGATTTGGTCCAATTTTGCAACAATTATTTGTTAGGCCCTTCACAAAGAAACTCATTTTGGGCACTCGGAAAATGGAAAATGAATTTTTCGTCCAAAGAAAATGAAAATTTCCTTAGACAACATTGTTTGCCATTCCAAGATGCACCCTTGTGCACGATATGAGATCATTTGAACAAACTAGGCCATGAATGTGGCCATAACATTGATCATTTGGCTTGAAAGCCATTGATCTTCACACATGATAACTCGTTTCTGAGAACACTTTTTTAAAACAATTGCCGTATTCCAAGTTTATTATTTTTTCTGGTAACTTGGTCACATGTAATGACACAATGCGAAGGTTTTACAATTTTTTGAATTTTTTGAATTTTTTATGCCTGTTTCAAAATGCGGTCAAAACGGCGGGCATGGCCGTTCCTAGCTAGTGGTTGAATCATTCAAAAAAATTGGTGTTTCTATGATTAAATAGATACTTATGTACTTAGAAAGGATTTTTGGAAAAAATAAAGAGCAAATTATAAGGCAGCTGCAGTTCAACTTTGACCCGCTTCCTACTGCATCGACGGAAATTTGTCTTTTTCACGAGAGGTGGATCAAAACTTTTGACACCCAACCATTTGGTCAATTATGCATTAAATATGACCTAATATTTTAGAAAAATGGTTTGGTCCAATTTTGCAACAATTATTTGCTAGGTCCTTCACAAAAAAACTCATTTTGGCACTCGAAAATTGGAAAATGAATTTTTTGTGCAAAGAAAATGAAAGCTTTATTTGGCAACATTGTTTGTCATTCCAAGATGCACACTTATGCAAAATACAAGATCATTTTGACAAACTATGCCATTGTTATGTTTAGAAAAACAGAGTGGATTGGATTTTTTTTGGGGATCAGAGTGGATTGGATGGACCAATGAGATGCGAGGAACCACCTTCATGCGGATCACCAAATTGGACTCAATCTAAGCCATCCATCGCGCACCCATCCAACGGTGGAGCTTCTCCCGAGAAACAAAACCCTAACTCACCCACCCACCCTCCCCTCGATCCCCCAGATCCCACCTCCTCCTCGCTCTCTCTCGATCCCCTCCATCCTCTCCCCAACCCCGGCCGGCCTCCATTCCACTTCACCGCCGGGGCCAACCTAACCACCGCCGCCCTCTCCCCCTCCTCTCCCCTCACCGCGGCCAGATCCACTCACCCAAGTCCCTCTTTGTCGCCTCCGTCTCCCTCATCTCGTCTCCCACCCGTGATTCCCACCGCCGCCGCCCCAACCCATCGCCCTCCCCTTGCCTTCACCCCAGCTTTCGTGGCGTGGCTACTGGTCCTTGACAACTACGCAGATTGAAAAGCACCGCCGCGGCAGTCGCGGACGTCGCCTGCCCGGCTCGATCTGGCCACCAGCGGCTGAGGTGAGGTTAGGAAGAGACGGCCGCATCGTTGGCTGTCCACGAGCACGCGGAGGCGAGGCCGTCGTCACAGCAGATGTCCACAAGCACACCACCCGACCCCGCCCGTCGCCGGACGCCCCCTTCCAGCCGTCGTCGCCGCCTCCACTGGCCCTCCTCTTCCTTGAGCTCCGCCTCCGCCGTCTCCACGCACGCCCACGGCCCCGAGCCCCTGCCCTGCCCCAGGCTTCAGTCCTTCTTCTTAGGCAGGTGAGCTCGTACCCTCCCCTCCAGTTCAAGTCCGACGGTTAATGGCAGACTGTGATGGTTGTTTGTTCCGCGTGGTTCCTGTGATGGTTGTTTGTTCCGCGTGATCATCGGAGAAAAGCAATTCCAGTTAGTGATGTAGCGCTATGCAGCCCAGTTCATGTTCATGTGCTAAATGTGTTTTAATATTTGGTGACCAAGGCATATTCCAGTCCAGCGTCTATTAAACTTTGTATGCTGAATTTAAATTGGTTGTCACTATATACTTAGGAGGCAGTGACATAACAGTATATGCCTGTGCAGATTTATACATTGTTAAAGTAGAGGCTTGGCAAGAACTATTTTCTTAGTAGTAATAAGTCATGAGTTGATTGTTGCTTCAGTAGCGTGTCATACATTATAATCATCAGCTCATGTCGTCTGGGATCAAACATAGCTTTGAATTTACAAGAGTAAAGATTTATGTGAGAAGTACAAACCATGCTCAGTTTTAACTAGTACAAAAATTATGCCCCTGCATTACAGCACTCATTTATAACATAAATTGCTACTGTTGTGTGAATGCTACTGTTCGGTTTCTCATAGTGGTGTTTTGTCTATTGTCTCAAGTTTGAGATAAAGCGGATCGAGGATGCGACCAGCAGGCAGGTGTGGTACTCCAAGCGGCGGTCGGTGATCATGAAGAAGGCGCGCGAGCTCTTCGTGCTCTCCTCCACTGGCAAGCACCACCACTTCTGCCAAATTGCTTGCTTGTTTACTCTACAACCTGTATTGCTAAAACATGTTATCCTACTCCATGATGTTGTATCATTTGCAAATACTCCTGGACATCAGCTCCCATCATGGTGCATTAGCTATAATCTGTACCTCTAAAAGAGGAGTATAAACTGGAGTAATCATATGGTATTTGCTACTTTTCTCTGGATGAACAGAATGTCCATAGGTTTACTGTCATCAATGTGTACTATAAAATTTCCCTGCACCTTTGCTGAAAACATGCAAGTACGTAACACAAATAGTCCACAAAGATTATAGCTGTGGTATTGATTGCTTGAACTAGCAATCGAGGGCGTTAGATGATGATCTAGCCATTTTTCTCATCACAAAGTATGCATTGGCAATATAGTTTGCAGCATTAGTTAGGTACTGATGTAGTCTTTTTTGGACTTCTCATGAGATTGAAACATTTGATCTGATTTATGGTTTGCTGATTGTTGCAGGCAAATGTATCAATCTGCTTAACTATGTATGATTCCTGCATTTCCAGTTGCAAATCCTAATCAAGGAGAATGAGTAATGCAAGCTCAGGTGTAATGGTGTATCCACACTTTCGTTTCGATTACATTTAAGTGATATTTTTCTGCCTCCTTTTCCTCCTGTTTGCGCAAAAAGTCATGTGTCTTTACTTGGTCAGAAAACTGTAGATTATTTGGTCAGATTTCCTTACTTGCTTTAGGCATAAGAATAAGCTGATAAGAACAAAATATTGATACTTTGCATGCTATGAGTAAAATGCTCTATTTTCTTTCGTCACCTTTCTTGTATGCATGAGTATCTCATTTTAACTAGCTGGAGAATGAAAGCATTGCACTAGCTGAATTTGTGTTATCATTCTAAACAACTTGTTCGTTTTTTTATTGTTTTGTTCATAATATATTGGCTCCAGATTTTTTTGATTCTTTTCTGATTCATGTAACAGCTACCTTGCCTGGCACTGGTACTATTATGCTATACTGTTATACTATCTGTAAGGTAAATGACAACATTGAAAATGGCTCAAACCTGAAGTACTTTAAATAGATTGTCGTTTCAGTCAAATGTTGTTTAGAAATCTAGTTTGTACTGATAAACTTGCACAGTCTCTGCCTGTTTATAGTGTTAAATTTTGTTTGATAAATTCACTTTTTACTGATAAAATTGTATAGAGCACAACACAGTCTCTGCCTTTTGTTATACTGATAATTGTTGTTTAGTTGTAATTCCTTTCGCATTGTACAATTGTATAGATACTGTCCCATGCACAAGTGATATTCATGTCCAGCCAAATGATATCTTGTGCTTTCCAAAGTGATTTGTACCCAACTGCTTGTATATGTATTTTGTTCTTAACTGTAGATTTCCTCTCACAGTAGCTCCATGCAAAAGAAGGCTGAAAGGAGAAGGAGAGTTTGTGACTGCTATAGAAGGACTGAAGGAGGTCCATGTTGAAGAAGATCCACAGAAGCAGTAGAGCTTGTAATACTGTCGTTGCCATTGTATTTGTGTTGTATGATGTATCCACGTTTACCCACAAAAAATGTATTCACGTTGTAATACTGTGATTGTCATTCTGGCTACTATTTCAAGCAGTGTATTTTGCTAGTGTTGATTTAGATATTGGTTACTTATTTACTGTGAAATGAAATCTAAAGACTTGACCCTGACAACCGGGTCCCATTACTAGAAACTGACAATTGGGACCAATCTTTTGAGAAAAAGAAAAACTGAAACTCTTGAGCCAAGAAGGCCATGACCCAACATTAAAACACCCGGATTGTTGGGCTTGGCTCATGAGCCCGCCAAAAATTGATGGAAAAAATATATAAAAAAGGCTGAGTTGTTGGGCTTAGCCCATGTAAAACACCGAATTGGACTGGGCTGATTCTTGTGCCACATCAGCTTGCCACACTGGATGCCTACGTGGCCTGTGGAGGTTGCTAGTGACCAAAAATTTGGTCGTGCAACCAACGACCTTTTACATATCACAAAGAAGGTCACTAATTTCAGTTTACGACCGCCAGCTTTTGACCTTCTGTTTTTGGTCACAAAAAGGTCGCAAATGAAAAACTATGACCTTTCAACGACCAATAGTGATGGTCGCAAGTTGACATATTTCTTGTAGTGCTTCGGGATTAGTTTTAGACCTGAATAATTGTTATTTGGTGCCAGCGTTGAGCATGAACATTATATCTGGATCTTGTTTGATGCGAGATGGTTATTCATTTAAATCAGAGAACAATGGTTGTTCTATTTATATGAGTAATATCTTTTATGGTCATGCGCCCTTGATGAGTGGTCTATTTTTGTTGAATCTCGATCGTAGTGATACACATATTCATAATATTGATGCCAAAAGAAGCAAAGTTAATAATGATAGTGCAACTTATTTGTGGCACTGCCGTTTAGGTCATATTGGTGTAAAGCGCATGAAGAAACTCCATGCAGATGGGCTTTTGGGATCACTTGATTATGAATCACTTGATGCTTGTGAATCATGACTCATGGGCAAGATGACTAAGACTCCGTTCTCCGGAACAATGGAGCGAGCCACTGACTTATTGGAAATAATACATACTGATGTATGCGGTCCGATGAGTGTTGAGGCTCGCGGCGGGTATCGTTATTTTCTGACCTTCACAGATGATTTGAGCAGATATGGGTATATCTACTTAATGAAACATAAGTCTGAAACATTTGAAAAGCTCAAAGAATTTCAGAGTGAAGTGGGAAATCATCATAACAAGAAAATAAAGTTTCAATGATTTGATCGCGGAGGCGAATATTTGAGTTACGAGTTTGGTCTTCCTTTGAAACAATGTGGAATAGTTTCACAACTCACGGAACGTGGAACACCACAGCGTAATGGTGTGTCCGAACGTCGTAACTGTACTTTATTAGATATGGTGCGATCTATGACGTCTCTTACCGATTTACCACTATCATTTTGGGGTTATGCATTAGAGACAGCTGCATTCACGTTAAATAGGGCACCATCTAAATCCGTTGAGATGACACCGTATGAACTATGGTTTGGCAAGAAACCCAAGCTGTTGTGTCTTAAAGTTTGGGGTTGCGATGCTTATGTGAAAAAGCTTCAGCCTAATAAGCTCGAACCCAAATCGGAGAAGTGTGTCTTCATAGGATACCCAAAAGAAGCTATTGGGTACACCTTCTATCACAGATCCGAAGGCAAGATATTTGTTTCTAAGAATGAATCCTTTCTAGAGAAGGAGTTTCTCTCGAAAGAAATGAGTGGGAGGAAAGTAGAACTTGATGAGGTAATTGTACCTTCTCTCGAGTTGGAAAGTAGTACATCACAGAAATCAGTTCCAGTGATGCCTACACCAATTAGTGAGGAAGTTAATGATGATGATCATGAAACTTCAGATCAAGTTACTACCGAACCTCGTAGGTCAACCAGAGTACGTTCCGCACCAGAGTGGTACGGTAATCCTATTCTCAAAGTCATGTTACTAGACCATGACGAACCTACAAACTATGAGGAAGCGATGATGAGCCCAGATTCTGCGAAATGGCTTGAGGCCATGAAATCTGAGATGGGATCCATGTATGAGAACAAAGTATGGACTTTGGTTGACTTGCCAGATGATCGAGAAGCCATAGAGAATAAATGGATCTTCATGAAGAAGACTGACGCTGATGGTAATGTTACTGTCTACAAAGCTCGACTTGTTGCGAAAGGTTTTCGACAAGTTCAAGGAGTTGACTATAATGAGACCTTCTCACCCATAGCGATGCTTAACTCTGTCTGAATCATGTCAGCAATTGCCGCATTTTATGATTTTGAAATTTGGCAAATGGACATCAAAACTGCATTCCTTAATGGATTTCTTAAAGAATAGTTGCATATGATGCAACCAGAAGGTTTTGTCAATCCTAAAGGTGCTAACAAAGTGTGCAAGCTCCAGCGATCCATTTATGGACTGGTGGAAGCCTCTCGGAGTTGGAATATACGCTTTGATAGTGTGATCAAAGCATATGGTTTTATACAGACTTTTGGAGAAGCCTGTATTTACAAGAAAGTGGGTGGGAGCTCTGTAGCATTTCTAATATTATATGTGGATGACATATTGTTGATTGGAAATAATACAAAATTTCTGGATAGCATAAAAGGATACTTGAATAAGAATTTTTCAATGAAAGACCTCGGTGAAGCTGCTTATATATTGGGCATCAAGATCTATAGAGATAGATCAAGACGCTTAATTGGACTTTCACAAAGCACATACCTTGATAAAGTTTTGAAGAAGTTCAAAATGGATCAGTCAAGGAAAGAGTTCTTGCATGTGTTACAAGGTGTGAAGTTGAGTCAGACTCAATGCCCGACCACTACAGAAGATAGAGAGAAAATGAAAGTCATTCCCTATGCCTCAGCCATAGGATCTATCATGTATGCAATGTTGTGTACCAGACCTGATGTGTGCCTTGCTATAAGTTTAGCAGGGTGGTACCAAAGTAATCCAGGAGTGGATCACTGGACAGCGGTCAAGAACATCCTAAAATACCTGAAAAGGACTAAGGATATGTTTCTCATTTATGGAGGTGACAAAGAGCTTGTCGTAAATGGTTACGTCGATGCTAGCTTTGACACTGATCCGGATGACTCTAAGTCGCAAACTGGATACGTATTTATATTGAATGGTGGAGCTCTCAGTTGGTGCAGTTCCAAGCAGAGCGTCGTGGCAGGATCTACGTGTGAAGCAAAGTACATAGTTGCTTCGGAAGCAGCAAATGAAGGATTCTGGATGAAGGAGTTCATATCCGATCTAGGTGTAATACCTAGTGCATCGGGTCCAATGAAAATCTTTTATGACAATACTGGAGCAATTGCCTTAGCGAAGGAATCCAGATTTCACAAGAGAACCAAACACATCAAGAGACGCTTCAACTCCATCTGCGATCAAGTCAAGGAGGGAGACATAGAGATTTGCAAAATACATACGGATCTGAATGTTGCAGACCCGTTGACTAAGCCTCTTCCACGAGCATATCATGATCAGCACCAAGACTCCATGGCTGTTAGAATCATTACATGTAACCTAGATTATTGACTCTAGTGCAAGTGGGAGACTGAAGGAAATATGCCCTAGAGGCAATAATAAAGTTGTTATTTATATTTCCTTGTATCATGATAAATTTTTATTATTCATGCTAGAATTGTATTAACCGGAAACTTGATACATGTGTGAATACATAGACAAAACAGAGTGTCCCTAGTATGCCTCTACTTGACTAGCTCGTTAATCAAAGATGGTTAAGTTTCCTGACCATGGACATGTGTTGTCATTTGATGAATGGGATCACATCATTAGAGAATGATGTGATGGACAAGACCCATCCGTTAGCTTAGCATAATGATCGTTAAGTTTTATTGCTATTGCTTTCTTCATAACTTATACATATTCCTTTGACTATGAGATTATGCAACTCCCGAATACCGGAGGAACACCTTGTGTGCTATCAAACGTCACAACGTAACTGGGTGATTATAAAGATGCTCTACAGGTGTCTCCGAAGGTGTTTGTTGGGTTGGCATAGATCGAGATTAGGATTTGTCACTCCGAGTATCAGAGAGGTGATGACCCACAATTATAGGGGAACTATCGTAGTCCTTTCGATAAGTAAGAGTGTCGAACCCAATGAGGAGCAGAAGGAAATGACAAGCGGTTTTCAGTAAGGTATTCTCTGCAAGCACTGAAATTATTGGTAACAGATAGTTTTGTGATAAGGTAATTTTTAACGGGTGACAAGTAATAAAAGTAAACAAGGTGCAGCAAGGAGGCCCAATCCTTTTTGTAGCAAAGGACAATCCTGGACAAACTCTTATATAAAGGAAAACGCTCCCAAGGACACATGGGAATTATCGTCAAGCTTGTTTTCATCACGCTCATATGATTCGTGTTCGTTACTTTGATAATTTGATATGTGGATGGACCGGTGCTTGGGTACTGCCCTTCCTTGGACAAGCATCCCACTTATGATTAACCCCTATTGCAAGCATCCGCAACTACAAAAGAAGTATTAAGGTAAACCTAACCATAGCATGAAACATGTGGATCCAAATCAGCCCCTTACGAAGCAACGCATAAACTAGAGTTTAAGCTTCTGTCACTCTAGCAACCCATCATCTACTTATTACTTCCCAATGCCTTCCTCTAGGCCCAAATAATGGTGAAGTGTCATGTAGTCGACGTTCACATAACAGCACTAGAGGAGAGACAACATACATCTCATCAAAATATCGAACGAATACCAAATTCACATGACTACTTATAGCAAGACTTCTCTCGTGTCCTCAGGAACAAACGTAACTACTCACAAATCATATTCATGTTCATAATCAGAGGGTTATTAATATGCACGAAGGATCTAAACATATGATCTTCCACCAAATAAACCAACTAGCATCAACTACAAAGAGTAATCAACACTACTAGCAACCTACAGGTACCAATCTGAGATTTTGAGACAAAGATTGGATACAAGAGATGAACTAAAGTTTGAGAGGAGATGGTGCTGGTGAAGATGTTGATGGAGATTGACCCCCTCCCGCTGAGAGGATCGATGGTGATGATTTCCCCCTCCCGAAGGGATGTTTCCCCAGCAGAACAGCTCCGCCGGAGCCCTAGATTGGTTTCGCCAAGGTTCCGCCTCGTGGCGGCGGTGTTTCGTCCCGAAAGCTTCCTCATTCTTTCTAGGGCGAAAGACTTCATATAGCAGAAGATGGGCACCGGAGGCCCGCCAGGGGGCCCATGAGGAAGGGGGCGCGCCCAGGGGGTAGGGCGCGCCCCCACCCTCGTGGATGGTGGGTGGACCCCCTCTGGTAGTTTCTTCACCCAATATTTTATATATATTCCAAAACGTGCTCCCGTGAAGTTTCAGGACTTTTGGAGTTGTGCAGAATAGGTCTCTAATATTTGCTCCTTTTCCAGCCCAGAATTCCAGCTGCCGGCATTCTGCCTCTTCATTTAAACCTTGTAAAATAAGAGAGAATAGGCATAAGTATTGTGACATTGTAAAATAAGAGAGAATAGGCATAAGTATTGTGACATTGTAAAATAAGAGAGAATAGGCATAAGTATTGTGACATAATATGTAATAGCAACCCATAATGCAATAAATATCGACATAAAAGCATGATGCAAAATGGACGTATCAACTCCCCCAAGCATAGACCTCGGTTGTCCTCTAGCGGAAACCGATAACGAAAAATATTTTCACATGTTTAGAGATAGAGGTGTCGATAAAATAAAATACGGACATGAGGGCATCATGATCATTCTTGTAACAACAACATATATAAATATTGTCATATGATTTCTTATGCTCAAGTAATAATCTATTCACAATGTAAAGTATGAATCAGAAACTTCATTGAAAACTAACAAACTATAGTCTCGGTCATTGAGGCAATTGCAATTTATCATAACATAGGAAAGAGTCAATATAAGAGCTTTTCAGCAAGTCCACATACTCAACTATCATTTAGTCTTTCACAATTGCCAACACTCACGTAATACTTATGGGTATGGAGTTTTAATCGGACACAGAGAAAGATAGGGGCTTATAGTGTTGCCTCCCAACCTTTTACTTCAAGGGTAATGTCAACAATAATAGTTGATGATAAACACATCCAATTGGGTATATATATATCACGATCCTTCCAACACAATGTGCTTGCCAAAGGATAAAATGTAAAAAGGAAAGGTGAAGATCACCATGACTCATGTATAAGATATAAGACAAGAATAAAAGATAGGCCCTTCGCAGAGGGAAGCAGAGGTTGTCATGTGCTTTTATGGTTGGATGCATGAAATCTTAATGCAAAAGAACATCACTTTATATTGCCACTTATGATATGGACTTTATTATGCAGTCCGTCGCTTTTATTGCTTCCACATCACAAGATCGTATAAAGCTTATTTTCTCCACACTAATAAATCATACATATTTAGAGAGCAATTTTTATTGCATGCAATAATGACAACTTACTTGAAGGATCTTACTCAATCCATAGGTAGATATGGTGGACTCTTATGGCAAAAATTGGGTTTAAGGGTATTCGGAAGCACAAGTAGTATCTCTACTTGGTGCAAAGAATTTGGCTAGCATGAGGGGGAAAGGCAAGCTCAACATGTTGGATAATCCATGACAATATACTTTATTTCGGATATAAGAAAACATAACCCATTACGTTGTCTTCCTTGTCCAACATCAACTCTTTAGCATGTCATATTTTAATGAGTGCTCACAATCATAAAAGATGTCCAAGATAGTATCTTTATATGTGAAAACCTCTTTCTTTATTACTTCCTATTAATTACAATGATGACAAAAAATATGTTTGTCAACTCTCAACAACTTTTATTCATCATACTCTTTATATGTGAAGTCATTACTCTACATAAGATCAATATAATCTCTTTAGTTCTTTCTATTCTTTCTTTTTCTTTTATTCCCTCACGATCATAGCAAGATAATCAAGTCGTTGACTCAAAACTAATCTTTATTATATATAGCTCACGGACTCGATTACATAGAGGGATCATAAAGCAAAACTCAAAACTAGATCATACTAACACTTTATTCTACTAGATCAAGGTATTACTAAAAGGATCAAACTAAGAAAAAGATAAAGATAGGAGTGTGATGGTGATACGATACCGGGGCACCTCCCCCAAGCTTGGCAGGGGAGTGCCCATACCCATGTGATTATGTCTCTCCCTTCGGAGGTTGTGATGATGGAGTTGTTGATGACAATTGTGCCTTCAACTTCTTCATTTTATAATTGAGAAGAGCAATTTCCTCCTTTAAGTCATCGACCTCCGATTCCAGCTTCAAAATCTTGTCACATAAATCTCCTTTGCTTTTCTGCCGAAAACGAGAAGGAATAGATTGGTTGTTAGACAGTTAGCCCTCTTAGGGAGACTAGACTTCTTAAACTTCACGTGCATATCCCCAGGTTGAGGTAGAGGGACATCCTCCTCCTCCGAACTTGAATCATTGATCCTCATCAAATGAGAATCCTCCTCATCATCCATAGTTTGACCACAAAGAGATAGATCCCCATAGGTCTTTGGGTCAGCAATGAGATGTGAGACATAGCTCTCTCCGTCGGAATCTTGAGATGACATCTTGCTCCAAATCTGCTACAGAAACATCTCGAAACAAAAACAAAGGATATTTGCGTGGTACGGTGGTCAAGTGTAACACCCCAAAATTTTGACCTTGTCTTATTAATTAAAATTTTGCCAGGAAATTAAATTTTTATTTTTCCGGATTTCTCTTTTGATTTCAGAACCCCTCTTCTCTTTAATATTGTGGAGTTTTTGCCTCAAGAGAAAACTTTCCAAAAGTATTATTGGACTTGTATGCTCTCCCAATAGAACAATTCTTTATCAGTGGATTTATTTGCATAATTATTTTTCCTGAGCTTTATTCTTTTAAAATGATCTTTCAAAAATTTGGAGCCTCTGTTGCACTGCAACCATTTGATTAATGCATTTAAAATTTTCACCAAAATTTGGGGATGTCATGTGATGTTTCCACATCACTTTTATGCAAAAATATCTTTTGGTCATTAGAGATTTTGAGCTCTACCTCAACTTTTCAAATCTGGTCCAGTAGGTATTTTTGCACTACAACCTATTTAAATATTTCCCTAAAAATTCTTCCAAGTGTTTGGAGATGTCAGTAGATGCTTATAATTCAGCTTGATGCAAAAACCCAGTGATGTTCTTGGAATAATTTGAGTGAATCAACCTCATTTTCATTCTGGTCCAGTTTGGTGATTTGTACTGCAACCATATTTTATCTTGCTCTTGTTGCCTTGGGATTTATCCTTCTTATTGACCACTCTACCAAACCCTTAAGTCCAGGAGATTGGACCCATTGGAGGATTTTTAGTGCATGCAATGAAGCTTTGTTCTTGCTGCCCAAAACTGAAGTTTTGCAAAACTTGCACTAGCAAGTTTCTGGTTTTGCCCATATGATCTTGCCATCATCACCTACATCTAGGGAGACCCTGATCTGGAGATTTTGGCCACTCCAAGAGTTGCCTAGATGCACTTAGCATTCTGACGAACACCTTGAGTGCATGGGCAGATTTGGCATGATTATTAGTTTGCCTTGTGAACTTGATCCCCTGACCTAACCACCATGTCCATTAACCCCCTTGCTAGCTCAAACCTAGTCCTGTTAATTGCCAGCCTCGCTCTAGCACTCTAGGCTGCCCTGGCATTGCGTCGAGCACGTCCCGTGCGTGCTCTGGGCGCGCCCAGAGCGCACGTTTTGCACGTGCGGGCGCCCGAGCCGCCGCGTCGCACGGCCGCCTCCCCCGCGCCCGCTCTGGCCTCCCCCGCTCGCAGCCAGCACGCCCGTCCTTTGCCTCGCCGCAGAGCCGCCCCTGGAGCCCCATAGTGCCGCCGTCAGGTCGGCCACGGCGGCTAGCGGCCGGCCACAGCAGGCTCTGCCATGGACGGCGCCGCCCAAGCCACCCGCGCGCGCCAGCTGCCCCCTGGAACAGCCCGAGCTCAACCACAAGCTCGTCGGCACGCGCTCGTCGCCGCCACGTCGTCCTGCAGCTACAGAACGGCGGTCGCCGGCGTTCTTATCCTCGACCGCCGCGGGAACCGACCTTCCCCGGCTATAAATGGCCCCAAACCTCGCTCGAGCATCCTCAGGCAAACCGTAGTAGTGCGCCACCTCGCTCAAGTCGTCTGAAAACATCGCCTTCCTCACCTCCGGCAGGTTTGGCCGCCGCCGCACTCCGGTCCCGCTAGTCGCCAACAGAGCCTCCCCAGCTCATCTAGCACCGCCACCCGACTCCCTTTGACAGTGCGGAGCCGCCCCACCTCTCTAGCCCAATCGGGAACCACCATAGCCCCGGCCCCCAAAACCACCTGAAGTCATCTCCGCCGCGAAGCTCACCGCTGGCGGCTCCCTCCGTCCCCACCTGCCTAGCAACCACCAGGAGGGCCGCCCTGGAACCATGGATCCATCCCTACCCTCCGGAGCCCGCGAAGAGCCGCCGTTCGCCGGCGTCGATCGCCGGAGTCCCGCCTCCGCTCGGGCAGAGGAAGAGGAGGGAGAAGAGACTAGTCAAACCTGACCAGTGGGCCCCCGGGACCAACTGTCAGTGACCCAGCCTCGCCACCACGTGTTTAAGTGGTCGCGTAAACCCCTGAAGTACGTCTCCTCTGCTTCGAAAGCGTATTTTCCCCCGAAACGTTTTCTTTTTCTGATTTTATTAAAAACAGAACTTTGACTAAACTTTGACTGGCTATAAGTTTTTAAATATAACTCCAAATGAGTTGATTCTTTTTCCTACCTCTCTCAAATTTCATCTAGTTTATTTTAAGATTTATTTCAAAAATATTTAGTACAACTTTTTGTACTGTTTTTGAAATATATGTTATTTGAATATTTTTCAAAATAGGAAATGGAGAGAGAAGAAAACTTTCAAAAAGTTTTGGAAGGCACACTTCCTCTCCACAGCCTGAAGGCAAGCATTCTGAACTCTGGCAGAATATTTTTGTGTGTTGTTGATACGGTTGCAACACCACCTTGACTTGGAGCATGCGTTATTTTATGTGACGATAAAATCATATGCATGAGTGCATAATGGAGATGCCTTGCTGTTAGAAATGGATATGCTGGTGATGGTAATCATCCTCGTAAGCTTCTCATGCATACCGGAAGGAAGCCGGGAAAGTCGCGGTCTTGGGTAGACACGAGCTTGTCCCTAGTTCCTCGTCGAGACGGGTATGTCCGGTATGGCATGGTGAGGCTTGATGAGTGGTGAGTTATCTGTTAATGAAAATATATGTGTTATGCTAATCATACGGAGAATACTTGGACCTCCTGAGTCGGCCGTAGGTCGAGTCTTGTTCAGTAACCACCCCCCCATACTGGTTTCGTACTACCACTTGTCCCTGCCGTAGGTAGGGTACGGTTCAGTAAGTTGTCAACCCCGTCCTAGCACACACCGTACAGAGAGGCCATGGTGGAAGATACCGGAGGCATCCGGTAGGCATGCCACCTGGTCCGGGGGCATGGGTGTTTCGGTTGTAGCCGAAAGGGTAGCTCCCCTAGTTTGCGCGCGGTATAAATTTTGTGATCCCATGCTACGTCGAGGTTGTAGCCTCCCCACTTAGAGTTTTGCTTGACAGGTGTCGTGGGTGATTCCAGACACCGGTAAGTTAAGCTGGTGTGTGCGGGTCAGGTGTGTTTTCAATTAAAAGACCGTAGGCGGAATTAGTCCCGATGGACTAAATAAATCCGTTACTCGTGGGTATAGAGTACACCCTCTGCAGAGGATATATCTATTCGGATAGCCATGTCCATGGGTAAGGACTACAGTCTGAGATTGGTCTAGTGACGGTCTTCGGATGGAGAAACGGCTAAACATGGGTCTAGTGACGGTCTTCGGATGGAGAAACGGCTAAACATGGGTCTAGTGACGGTCTTCGGATGGAGAAACGGCTAAACTAGAACATTGATTATGACCTGTGACATATGAGGATTATGATTATTATTATTGTGGACTAACCATTTACATTTTTGAAATATTGAGTACCCCTGGGACGGTTCTACCTCCTGGATACTCACTGCGATTATTATTTATAAGCCCTTTATGTGGTGTCGCTCAGACGCTCGACTGCGGCATGCTTGCTATTTATTTATTCTTTACAAGCCCTTTATGTGGTGCCGCTCAGACGCCCGACTGCGGCATGCTTGTTATTTATTTATTCTTTATAAGCCCTTTATGTGGTGTCGCTCAGACGCCCGACTGCGGCATGCTTGCTATTTATTTATTCTTTACAAGCCCTTTGTGTGGTGTCGCTCAGACGCCCGACTGCGGCATGCTTGTTATTTATTTATTCTTTATAAGCCCTTTATGTGGTGTCGCTCAGACGCCCGACTGAGGCATGATTTATCGTATTATCCTTTCGAGGCGTCGCTTCAGACACTCGATCGGTGCATTCTATTCCTACTCCCGTATTGCATACTCATATTTTACCTGCATGCGTGCATCATGGATTTCGTTTATTTCGTGACAGACGTTATGATCATAGAATATTTCGGAGCATGATTATCCCTTATTATATTATACCCGTGTTCATAATGTTTGCGAGTACATTCAAACGTACTCACTGGCTTGTCCCTGGCTATTGTCTTGGCCAGATTTCTTGCTTGGAGAGGAGCGTTGTGATGACAGCCCCGGAACCTACGCAACGATGATAGCAGCCTCGCGAAGATAGGAGTTATCCTGGTCAGCTGTTCCTGTGGGAAATGGAGTCCCATAGACGCAGATGAACCACAAACCGCTTCCGCCATCAACCACTAGAAACCAAGTGTTGTACTCATAGGCCACAATGGTGTCGTACTACATGTTTTGTACCTTGCTTGGAATTTCTGTATCAAGTTGGTGTCTCATCAGCTAACAGTAATCCTGGGGCTGGTGAGCACAAGGGCCATTTTCTGGAAAATTAATATCCCGAAAAACCAGTCCTGACAAACTTGGTATCAGAGCCAGGCTGACCATTGGCTAATCCTATCTTAGCCAGGTCAATAAACCTAGGTTAACCAACCCACCAGACCTTAACCCAACCCCGGCCAAGCTTCTCGTGTAAGATAGCCATACAGTGACCCCGACGCTTTTGGCAGTCGGTGCCCAACCTATCAGCCTAGCCTGTCGATCACGCGCCAGTGACCGACACCTAATATGTCTCATTCGCAAGCGTGCGAAGGAAGGCTCCGTCCCCTTTTCTATAAAAAGGGCACGCTAGCCTCAACCCAGCACAGCACAGCCTCTACCCCCAAACCAAGCCATAATGCATGGCCCCATTGTTCACAATGAGACCACAGCAACCAACCTTGGAGGTTTTGTGACCGTGCTCGCAAACCTCACCCGCCGTGCCTATGCATTAGAAGAGCCCCCAGAATATGTTGTGTACCAAGGACCCATGAGCGGTGAGAGCCGTCAATTCTGGGCCACTGTACACATCTATGGTAGGGGTCTATCACCAGAACGCCTCTACAGGTTCACTGGAAGGACAACTTCCTTTGAGCCACAAGCCATCCAACTGGCAGCTCGAGAAGCTATAGTTCAACTCCGGCACTTGTCGCCCAGAGTTAACTGTCGCTCGTTCTACTACTACCCCAGTCGTGACGGGTATGGTAGGCCGCCCCAGGTTGCCAACGGAGATCACGAGACGGATCCTGCACTATTGCATCTGGTGCGCTATGTAAGTGCACTAGAGGAACTGTTCGATCAAATCACCCTTGATCTGATCGCAGCTCGTGGAGAACTGGTTCGCCGAGCCCCGGCGAGAGGAGAAGAGGAGCCCGACGCCGACAACCCAGTCGTGCTGTTCGGACACCCGATCGAGTCCTTGAGGTCTGCCCCAGCCATCGACCAAAATACGTTGGTGTCCCCAGAAGTGCTTCGTCGCCTTTTGGGAACACGCTCCAACGGGATTGTGGCCAACAACCCCCGCGATGGTCATCATCGCTACCCCGACCCTGCAGCCCCTCAACCTCATCCAGCTAATCCCGACGGTGAAACCCGTGGAGAAGCCTCGACGTCCACTAGGCAAGCCCGCTTAGATATTAACGAAGTAGACTAAGTCGCTCGAGTAGTACCGAGCCTTAGTATTTCTACGCCTTGTAATTGTGTGATCTTGTATCACCATTATTAAATGTTGTCTGCTTGTGCGCCCCTATTTTGGAATTGTAGCCATGCATAAGTACGTCAGCGTACAGTTGCAATTTTTAATTCCGGGCACAGCTACCAAAACCAACCCCGACGACACCCACAGTAATGCGTCACTTTATGGGATATGTGTATCTGTGGCATTGACCCCGACCCCATAGAACAGAACCGACAAACTAGTTACCCTTCACCACGGTAAATAACCCAGCCCCAATGCTATATAAAAGGCCACCTCGTGACCTTGCCTAGTACCCCTCATCTTGTGCACAACCCTCACAGCCATTTCTTTGCCATGCCGACCCCCGGTATTTATCTGAGAACTCCAGACGCAACCCCGGGTAGTTTTGTTAAATTATTGTGGGACTTTACCTGCAGTACCATGAGTGCCATCCATCCACCCCAGTACGAGTTGCTCAAATCGAGGATCACCCCATCCACCTCGAAATATTGGGCAGTGGTGCACATCCCTCCCGCAAACCCAAACCAAGACCCAACGGAAGTCTCCTTCGTGGGTAAATCCATGCCGACTCCGCATATGGCCATAGAAGCTGCTACGTACGAAGCGCTTGCTCGTCTTCGATTCGAGGTACCCTATGCCAGCGAACGAGGATATTATTATTTTCTGAGTCGTGCAGCACCCGGAGAAGTAGCATCTTTTCCCGGTGGACGAGTCGAAAGAGACCCAGTACTGGCCAACCTTGCCCAGTATATTATCGCTCAAGAGTGTTTGACTCAGCGGGTAATGGGCTATCTCCAGAGCCTCGCTGATTTAAATCCTCAGATCGCTATTGGCAGACCACTGAGGCCTGACCAGGAGAGAGGCATTCATCGGCTAGTCAACCCGCTTCCCCCGATAGAAGAAGAGTACGCCCCAGTACCAGAGACATTCTCTCGGGACCCTATCCATATGCCATTTTCATCGTAAACGTCATAGCTATGTTTATTTGTGTGTTGCAGCTTATGATTGTACCCTAAGTTTGTGCTATGAGCAAACTCTTGGTTTCAACTAATGGGAGTATTTTTTTTAAACAACCCTTAGCAAATCTCGAGGACGAGATTTTTCTTAAGGGGGGTAGTGTTGTAACACCCCAAAATTTTGACCTTGTCTTATTAATTAAAATTTTGCCAGGAAATTAAATTTTTATTTTTCTGGATTTCTCTTTTGATTTCAGAACCCCTCTTCTCTTTAATATTGTGGAGTTTTTGCCTCAAGAGAAAACTTTCCAAAAGTATTATTGGACTTGTATGCTCTCCCAATAGAACAATTCTTTATCAGTGGATTTATTTGCATAATTATTTTTCCTGAGCTTTATTCTTTTAAAATGGTCTTTCATAAATTTGGAGCCTCTGTTGCACTGCAACCATTTGATTAATGCATTTAAAATTTTCACCAAAATTTGGGGATGTCATGTGATGTTTCCACATCACTTTTATGCAAAAATATCTTTTGGTCATTAGAGATTTTGAGCTCTACCTCAACTTTTCAAATCTGGTCCAGTAGGTATTTTTGCACTACAACCTATTTAAATATTTCCCTAAAAATTCTTCCAAGTGTTTGGAGATGTCAGTAGATGCTTATAATTCAGCTTGATGCTAAAACCCAGTGATGTTCTTGGAATAATTTGAGTGAATCAACCTCATTTTCATTCTGGTCCAGTTTGGTGATTTGTACTGCAACCATATTTTATCTTGCTCTTGTTGCCTTGGGATTTATCCTTATTATTGACCACTCTACCAAACCCTTAAGTCCAGGAGATTGGACCCATTGGAGGATTTTTAGTGCATGCAATGAAGCTTTGTTCTTGCTGCCCAAAACTGAAGTTTTGCAAAACTTGCACTAGCAAGTTTCTGGTTTTGCCCATATGATCTTGCCATCATCACCTACATCTAGGGAGACCCTGATCTGGAGATTTTGGCCACTCCAAGAGTTGCCTAGATGCACTTAGCATTCTGACGAACACCTTGAGTGCATGGGCAGATTTGGCATGATTATTAGTTTGCCTTGTGAACTTGATCCCCTGACCTAACCACCATGTCCATTAACCCCCTTGCTAGCTCAAACCTAGTCCTGTTAATTGCCAGCCTCGCTCTAGCACTCTAGGCTGCCCTGGCATTGCGTCGAGCACGTCCCGTGCGTGCTCTGGGCGCGCCCAGAGCGCACGTTTTGCACGTGCGGGCGCCCGAGCCGCCGCGTCGCACGGCCGCCTCCCCCGCGCCCGCTCTGGCCTCCCCCGCTCGCAGCCAGCACGCCCGTCCTTTGCCTCGCCGCAGAGCCGCCCCTGGAGCCCCATAGTGCCGCCGTCAGGTCGGCCACGGCGGCTAGCGGCCGGCCACAGCAGGCTCTGCCATGGACGGCGCCGCCCAAGCCACCCGCGCGCGCCAGCTGCCCCCTGGAACAGCCCGAGCTCAACCACAAGCTCGTCGGCACGCGCTCGTCGCCGCCACGTCGTCCTGCAGCTACAGAACGGCGGTCGCCGGCGTTCTTATCCTCGGCCGCCGCGGGAACCGACCTTCCCCGGCTATAAATGGCCCCAAACCTCGCTCGAGCATCCTCAGGCAAACCGTAGTAGTGCGCCACCTCGCTCAAGTCGTCTGAAAACATCGCCTTCCTCACCTCCGGCAGGTTTGGTGAGTGGTGAGTTATCTGTTAATGAAAATATATGTGTTATGCTAATCATACGGAGAATACTTGGACCTCCTGAGTCGGCCGTAGGTCGAGTCTTGTTCAGTAACCACCCCCCATACTGGTTTCGTACTACCACTTGTCCCTGCCGTAGGTAGGGTACGGTTCAGTAAGTTGTCAACCCCGTCCTAGCACACACCGTACAGAGAGGCCATGGTGGAAGATACCGGAGGCATCCGGTAGGCATGCCACCTGGTCCGGGGGCATGGGTGTTTCGGTTGTAGCCGAAGGGGTAGCTCCCCTAGTTTGCGCGCGGTATAAATTTTGTGATCCCATGCTACGTCGAGGTTGTAGCCTCCCCACTTAGAGTTTTGCTTGACAGATGTCGTGGGTGATTCCAGACACCGGTAAGTTAAGCTAGTGTGTGCGGGTCAGGTGTGTTTTCAATTAAAAGACCGTAGGCGGAATTAGTCCCGATGGACTAAATAAATCCGTTACTCGTGGGTATAGAGTACACCCTCTGCAGAGGATATATCTATTCGGATAGCCATGTCCACGGGTAAGGACTACAGTCTGAGATGGGTCTAGTGACGGTCTTCGGATGGAGAAACGGCTAAACATGGGTCTAGTGACGGTCTTCGGATGGAGAAACGGCTAAACTAGAACATTGATTATGACCTGTGACATATGAGGATTATGATTATTATTATTGTGGACTAACCATTTACATTTTTGAAATATTGAGTACCCCTGGGACGGTTCTACCTCCTGGATACTCACTGCGATTATTATTTATAAGCCCTTTATGTGGCGTCGCTCAGACGCCCGACTGCGGCATGCTTGCTATTTATTTATTCTTTACAAGCCCTTTATGTGGTGCCGCTCAGACGCCCGACTGCGGCATGCTTGTTATTTATTTATTCTTTATAAGCCCTTTATGTGGTGTCGCTCAGACGCCCAACTGCGACATGCTTGCTATTTATTTATTCTTTACAAGCCCTTTGTGTGGTGTCGCTCAGACGCCCGACTGCGGCATGCTTGTTATTTATTTATTCTTTATAAGCCCTTTATGTGGTGTCGCTCAGACGCCCGACTGAGGCATGATTTATCGTATTATCCTTTCGAGGCGTCGCTTCAGACACTCGATCGGTGCATTCTATTCCTACTCCCGTATTGCATACTCATATTTTACCTGCATGCGTGCATCATGGATTTCGTTTATTTCGTGACAGACGTTATGATCATAGAATATTTCGGAGCATGATTATCCCTTATTATATTATACCCGTGTTCATAATGTTTGCGAGTACATTCAAACATACTCACTGGCTTGTCCCTGGCTATTGTCTTGGCCAGATTTCTTGCTTGGAGAGGAGCGTTGTGATGACAGCCCCGGAACCTACGCAACGATGATAGCAGCCTCGCGAAGATAGGAGTTATCCTGGTCAGCTGTTCCTGTGGGAAATGGAGTCCCATAGACGCAGATGAACCACAAACCGCTTCCGCCATCAACCACTAGAAACCAAGTGTTGTACTCATAGGCCACAATGGTCTTGTACTACATGTTTTGTACCTTGCTTGGAATTTCTGTATCAAGTTGGTGTCTCATCAGCTAACAGTAATCCTGGGGCTGGTGAGCACAAGGGCCATTTTCTGGAAAATTAATATCCCGAAAAACCGGTCCTGACATCAAGACCTTCAGGAGATTATATAATGAATTTTTACCGACCAAAAGAAGTATCGTGCAAGAAAACGGTGTCCGGAGAGCACACGAGGTGCCCACGAGGTAGGGGGCACGCCCAGGGGGTAGGGCGCGCCCTCCACCCTCGTGGACGCCTTGTGTCCTTCCCGGACTACTTCTTATTTTCCTATTTTCTTAAATATTCCAAAACGGAGAAAAAATGCCATTAGAACTGTTTTGGAGTCGGTTTACTTACCGTACCACATACCTATTCCTTTTCAGAGTCTGAAACGTTCTGGAAGGTGTCCCTTATGTACTCCTCCGAGGTTACGGTTTCAATAACATTAGTTTCAACATTTATAGGATTACCTGAGATATAATGTTTGATTCTTTGACCGTTCACCACCTTCGGGTTTGTGCCTTCGAAGTTGTTGATTTTTATGGCACCGGAACGATAGACCTCCTCGATAACGTAAGGCCCTTCCCATTTAGAGAGAAGTTTTCCTGCAAAAAATCTTAAACGAGAGTTGAATAGCAACACATAATCACCTACATTAAACTCACACTTTTGTATCCTTTTGTCATGCCATCTTTTAACTTTTTCTTTTAACAGTTTGGCATTCTCATAGGCTTGAGTTCTCCATTCATCAAGTGAGCTAATATCAAATAGCCTCTTCTCACCGGCAAGTTTGAAATCATAGTTGAGCTCTTTGATGGCCCAATATGCCTTATGTTCTAGTTCGAGAGGTAAATGACATGCTTTTCCATAAACCATTTTATACGGAGACATACCCATAGGATTTTTATATGCAGTTCTATAAGCCCATAATGCATCATCAAGTTTCTTGGACCAATTCTTTCTAGATCTATTAACAGTCTTTTGCAAAATTAATTTGATCTCTCTATTACTCAATTCTACTTGACCATTGTACTGCGGGTGATAAGGAGATGCAATTCTATGGTTAACGTCATACTTAGCAAGCATTTTACGAAAAGCACCATGAATAAAATGTGAACCACCATCAGTCATTAAATATCTAGGAACTCCAAACCTCGGAAAAATAACTTCTTTAAGCATCTTAATAGAGGTGTTATGATCAGCACTACTAGTTGGAATAGCTTCCACCCACTTAGTAACGTAATCAACAGCAACTAAAATGTGTGTGTACCCATTAGAGGAAGGAAACGGTCCCATATAATCAAAGCCCCAAACATCAAATGGTTCAATAACAAGTGGATAGTTCATAGGCATTTCTTGACGTCTACTAATATTACCAATTCTTTGACATTCATCACAAGACAAGACAAACTTACATGCGTCCTTGAAGAGAGTAGGCCAATAAAAACCGGATTGCAATACCTTATGTGCAGTTCTATCTCCAGCGTGGTGTCCTCCATAAGCCTCGGAGTGACACTTGCGTAGGATCTGTTCCTGTTCATGCTCAGGTACACAACGTCTAATAACACCATCTACTCCTTCTTTATAAAGGTGTGGGTCATCCCAGAAGTAATGTCTTAAATCATAGAAAAACTTTTTCTTTTGCTGGTATGTGAAACTAGGTGGTATAAATTTAGCACCAATGTAATTAGCATAATCAGCATACCATGGAGCAGTACGAGAAGCATTTATGACATCTAATTGTTCATCAGGAAAGCTATCATCAACAGGTAGCGGGTCATCAAGAACATTCTCTAACCTAGACAAGTTGTCTGCAACGGGGTTCTCAGCTCCCTTTCTATCAATAATATGCAAATCAAATTCTTGTAGTAAGAGAACCCATCTAATAAGTCTAGGTTTAGCATCTTTCTTTTCCATAAGATATTTAATAGCAGCGTGACCAGTGTGAACAGTTACTTTAGAATCAACAATATAAGGTCGGAACTTATCACAAGCAAATACAACTGCTAAAAATTCTTTTTCAGTAGTAGCATAATTTCTCTGGGCACTGTCTAGAGTTTTACTGGCATATTGAATAACATTTAATTTCTTATCAACTCTTTGTCCTAGAACAACACCTACAGCATAATCACTAGCATCACACATAATTTCAAAGGGTAAATTCCAATCAGGTGGCTGAACAATAGGCACAGAAATCAAGGCTTTCTTAAGTATTTCAAATGCTTCTGCACAATCATCATCAAAGATAAAAGGAACATCTTTTTGTAAGAGGTTAGTCAGAGGCCTAGAAATTTTTGAGAAGTCCTTAATGAACCTCCTATAAAAACCGGCATGACCAAGGAAACTTCTTATACCTTTAATGTCCTTGGGACACGTCATCTTTTCAATAGCATCAACTTTAGCTTTATCAACTTCAATACCTCTTTCAGAAATTTTATGCCCCTAGACAATACCTTCATTAACCATAAAGTCGCACTTCTTCCCAATTCAAGACAAGATTAGTTTCTTCACATCTCTGTAAAACTCGATCAAGGTTGCTCAAGCAATCATCAAAAGAAGTTCCATATACGGAAAATCATCCATGAAAACCTCAACAATCTTTTCACAAAAATCAGAGAATATAGCCATCATGCATCTTTGAAAGGTAGCAGGTGCATTGCATAAACCAAAAGGCATACGTCTATAAGCAAAGGTACCGAAAGGACAAGTAAAAGTGGTCTTTTCTTGATCCTCTTTTGACACAGGTATTTGAGAGAAACCAGAGTAACCATCTAGAAAGCAAAAATGTGTGTGTTTGGATAATCTTTCTAGCATTTGATCAATAAAAGGTAAAGGGTAATGATCCTTTTTAGTAGCTTTATTTAATTTACAAAAATCAATTACCATTCTATAACCTGTAACAATTCTTTGTGGGATCAATTCATCTTTATCATTAGGAACAACAGTAATGCCTCCCTTCTTAGGGACACAATGGACAGGACTTACCCACTGACTATCAGCAACGGGATAAATTATACCTGCCTCCAGAAGCTTCAATATTTCTTTTCTTACCACTCCCTTCATCTTAGGATTTAACCTTCGTTGTGATCAACAACCGGTTTAGCGTCTTTCTCCAATTTTATTTTGTGCTGGCATAGAGTGGGACTAATGCCCTTAAGATCATCAAGAGTATATCCAATAGCAGCACGGTGCTTCTTCAGAGTTTTCAATAATTTCTTTTCTTCATGCTCTGAAAGGTTAGCACTAATAATAACAGGATATATCTTCTTTTCATCAAGATAAGCATATTTAAGAGTATCAGGTAATGGTTTAAGCTCAAACACGGGATCACCCTTGGGTGGAGGAGGATCCACTAGAATTTCAACAGGCAAGTTGTGTTTCAAAATAGGTCCTTGTTTAAAGAATACTTCATCTATTTCCCTTCTTTCATTCATAAAGATATCATTTTCATGGTCTAGCAAATATTGTTCTAAAGGATCATTAGGAGGCACGGCAATAGAAGCAAGACCAATAATTTCATCTTTACTAGGCAATTCTTTATCATGGGGTTGTCTACGAAATTTAGCAAAATTAAACTCATGAGACATATCCCCTAAACCAATAGTAACAACATCCTTTTTGCAGTCTATCCTAGCATTAACAGTATTCAAGAAGGGTCTACCAAATATAATGGGACAAAAGTCATCTTGTGGGGAACCAAGAACAAGAAAATCAGCAGGATATTTAACTTTCCCACACAAGACTTCAACATCTCTAACAATCCCAACTGGTGAAATAGTGTCTCTATTGGCAAGCTTAATTGTAACATCAATTTCCTCTATCTCAGCAGGTGCAATATCATACATACTTTCTTTGTATAAGGAATGAGGTATTGCACTTGCACTAGCACCCATATCACATAAGCCATGATAGCAATGATCTCATATTTTAACAGAAATAACAGGCATGCCTACAACAGGTCTATGTTTATTTTTAGTATCAGGTCTAGCAATTCTAGCAGCTTCATCACAGAAGTAAATAACATGCCCATCAATATTATCAGCCAAGAGATCTTTAACCATAGCAATACTAGGTTCAACTTTAATTTGCTCAGGGGGTGTAGGTGTTCTAGTATTACTCTTACAAACCACAGTTGAAGCTTTAGCATGATCCTTTATTCTAACAGGGAAAGGTGGTTTCTCAATATAAGCAGTAGGAACAACAGGATCAACATTATAAGTGACAGTCTTTTCTTCAACTTTAATAGGTGCAACTACTTTTACTTCAATGGGAGGGTTATATTTAAACCACTTCTCCCTAGGGAGATCAACATGAGTAGCAAAGGATTCACAGAAAGAAGCTACTATCTCAGAGTCCAGTCCATATTAGTGCTAAATTCACGGAAAACATCGGTATCCATAAAAGATTTAACACAATCAAACTTAGCTGTTATACCTGACTCCTTACCTTCGTCGAGATCCTAATCTTCAGAGTTGCGTTTAATTCTTTCCAATAAATCCCATTTGAATTCAATAGTCTTCATCATAAAAGAGCCAGTATAAGAAGTATCGAGCATGGAGCGATTATTGAGAGAAAGCCGAGCATAAATTTTTTGAATAATAATTTACTTTGAGAGCTCATGATTGGGGCATGAATATAACAATGACTTAAGCCTCCCCCAAGCTTGAGCGATGCTTTCTCCTTCGCGAGGCCAAAAATTATATATATAATTACGATCACGGTGAACAAGATGCATAGGATAAAACTTCTGATGAAATTCCAATTTCAATCGGTTGTAGTTCCATGATCCCATATCATCACATAGCCTAAACCATGTCAATGCCTTTCCCTTCAAAGATAAAGGGAAGACCTTCTTCTTCATAACATCCTCGGGCATACCTACAAGCTTAAATAATCCACAAACTTCATCCACATAGATTAGGTGCAAATCGGGATGCAATGTTCCATCTCATGTAAAAGGATTAGCTAGCAGTTTATCTATCATACCCGAAGGAATTTCAAAGTAAACATCTTCAGTAGGTTCAGTAGGTTGAGGAGCAACTCTTTGCTCTAATGGTCGGGGTGAAGATACCCCGAACAAGCCCCTCAAAGGATTACTTTCCATAGTAACAAGTGACGGTAAATTTCAGCACACTATATAAATTTTTCCTTACCAGATGCCACTTACCAAAGGCGCTTCACTCCCCGGCAACGGGGCCAGAAAAGAGTCTTGATGACCCACAAGTATAGGGGATCTATCATAGTCCTTTCGATAAGTACGAGTGTCGAACCCAACGAGGAGCAGAAGGAAATGACAAGCGGTTTTCAGTAAGGTATTCTCTGCAAGCACTGAAATTATCGGTAACAGATAGTTTTGTGATAAAGTAATTTGTAACGGGTAAAAAGTAATAAAAGTAAACAAGGTGCAGCAAGGTGGCCCAATCCTTTTTGTAGCAAGCCTAGGCAAACTCTTATATAAAGGAAAACGCTCGCTCCCGAGAACACATGGGAATTATCGTCAAGCTAGTTTTCATCACGCTCATATGATTCACGTTCGTTACTTTGATAATTTGATATGTGGGTGGACCGGTGCTTGGGTACTGCCCTTCCTTGGACAAGCATCCCACTTATGATTAACCCCTATTGCAAGCATCCGCAACTACAAAAGAAGTATTAAGGTAAACCTAACCATAGCATGAAACATGTGGATCCAAATCAGCCCCTTACGAAGCAACGCATAAACTAGGGTTTAAGCTTCTGTCACTCTAGCAACCCATCATCTACTTATTACTTCCCAATGCCTTCCTCTAGGCCCAAATAATGGTGAAGTGTCATGTAGTCGACGTTCACATAACACCACTAGAGGAGAGACAACATACATCTCATCAAAATATCGAACGAATACCAAATTCACATGACTACTTATAGCAAGACTTCTCCCATGTCCTCAGGAACAAACGTAACTACTCACAAATCATATTCATGTTCATAATCATAGGGGTATTAATATGCATGAAGGATCTGAACATATGATCTTCCACCAAATAAACCAACTAGCATCAACTACAAAGAGTAATCAACACTACTAGCAACCTACAGGTACCAGTATGAGGTTTTGAGACAAAGATTGGATACAAGAGATGAACTAGGGTTTGAGAGGAGATGGTGCTGGTGAAGATGTTGATGGAGATTGACCCCCTCCCGCTGAGAGGATCTATGGTGATGACGATGGTGATGATTTCCCCCTCCCGGAGGGATGTTTCCCCTGCAGAACAGCTTCGCCGGAGCCCTAGATTGGTTTCGCCAAGGTTCCGCCTCGTGGCGGCAGTGTTTCGTCCCAAAAGCTTCCTCCTTATTTTTTTCCAGGGTGAAAGACTTCATATAGCAGAAGATGGGCACCGAAGGCCTGCCAGGGGGCCCACGAGGCAGGGGGCGCCCAGGGGGTAGGGCGCGCCTCCCACCCTCGTGGATGGTGGGTGGCCCCTCTCTGGTAGTTTCTTCGCCCAATATTTTTTATATATTCCAAAACGTGCTCCCGTGAAGTTTTAGGACTTTTGGAGTTGTGCAGAATAGGTCTCTAATATTTGCTCCTTTTCCAGCCCAAAATTCCAGCTGCCGGCATTCTCCCTCTTCATGTAAACCTTGTAAAATAAGAGAGAATAGGCATAAGTATTGTGACATAATATGTAATAACAGCCTATAATGCAATAAATATCGACATAAAAGCATAATGCAAAATGGACGTATCAAGAGGTATCTCTAGGCCCTCTCGGTAATGCACATCACGATAAGCCTTGCGAGAAATGTGACTAATGAGTTAGTTACGGGATGATGCATTATGGAACGAGTAAAGAGACTTGCCGGTAACGAGATTGAACTAGGTATGACGATACCGACGATCGAATCTCGGGCAAGTAACATACCGATGACAAAGGGAATGACGTATGTTGTCATTGCGGTTTGACCGATAAAGATCTTCATAGAATATGTAGGTACCAATATGAGCATCCAGGTTCCGCTGTTGGTTATTGACCGGAGATGTGTCTCGGTCATGTCTACATAGTTCTCGAACCCGTAGGGTCCGCACGCTTAATGTTCGATGATGATTTGTACTACGAGTTATGTGTTTTGGTGACCGAAGATTATTCGGAGTCCCAGATGAGATCACGGACATGATGAGGAGTCTCGAAATAGTCGAGAGGTAAAGATTGATATATTGGACGATGGTATTCGGACACCGGAATGGTTTCAGAGTGGTTCGGGTATTTTTCGGAGTACCAGGAGGTTACCGGAACCCCCGGGGAAGTATTGGGCCTACATGGGCCATAGGGGAGAGAGAGGGGAGCCCGCAAGGGGTGCCCCCCCCCCCAAGGGAGTCCAAATTGGACAAGGGGGAGGGGCGCGGCCCCCTTTCCCTCTCCCTCTCCCTCCCCTCTCCTTCCCTTTTCCCCCTCCGAAAGAAAGGAAAGGGGGGGCTAGGATTGGGAGTCCTAGTCAGTTTCCCCCCACTTGGGCGCGTCCCTAGGGCCGGCCTCCTCCCCTCCTCCTTTATATACGGGGGCAGGGGGCACCCCAAAGCACAACAGTTGTTTCTTAGCCGTGTGCGGTGCCCCCCTCCACAATTTACTCCTCCGATCATATTGTCGTAGTGCTTAGGCGAAGCCCTGCGCGGATCACATCACCATCATCGTCACCACGCCGTCGTGCTGACGAAACTCTCCCTCGGCACTTTGCTGGATCAAGAGTTCGAGGGACGTCATCGAGCTAAACGTGTGCAGAACTTGGAGGTGCCGTACGTTCGGTGCTTGATCGGTTGGATTGCGAAGACGTTCGACTACATCAACCGCGTTAAGCTAACGCTTCCGCTTTCAGTCTACGAGGATACATGGACACACTCTCCCCCTCTCGTTGCTATGCATCTCTTAGATAGATCTTGCATGATCGTAGGAAATTTTTTGAAATTACATGCTATGTTTCCCAACACGTTTTGCCCCCATCTCCACCTCCATCACAATAGCAACAAAGTCGTGTGTCGATCGGATAACCTGCCGTCCAGAAGCGATCATGCCACCCTGTTATTCGGATACGGTAGCCATGTGACCCTTCTGGGTTTATGGCGGATGGAGTTGATGTGAGTGCCAGCCGGGCTGAATCACGATTCATGTGGAAAAGACCTTGTCCCGAACCCCGAGTCACTTCCATTTTCAAGTATAAGTCTTTGTGTCACCGGTCTTCATGTCTGTGACTCCAAGGTTTTTGATATTTTATGGTGGACTGTTTGGATGATACGACTGTTTGGATGATACAGCCACGCTGATGAAAAAAGTCATATGAATGTCCTCAAAAAGATTTCCAACGCACAACACCCTTCAACTTAAGACCCTTAAGGAAAGATCTTTTATTGTCATACCGGTCGACCCCAGGAACACTTACCGCCATGACAATGAACATGGGGATTAATTTTCTAAATCTTGGAATGACATGTACATGAAAAAGAACTATGCCTGACTGAGCGAATCTTCTCTCGGAAAGGGATGTAACCTTGTTACACTCCTTGCTTCTGGGGATATTGATACAAAGCTCGAGTATGGTTCGTGCGTTGTTTTTCTTCTCTACCATGACAAATCAATTGATTTTTCACAGGCCAAGGATCGAACAAATTTACTTAGGTCTACATTGTTGTGATATTGTTCTATGAAAGTGAATGGGCTGTACCTAGGGGTTATATATACGTTTACTTAGGCATAAACTATTGTTTTTTATTGCACGAGAGGGATATACTATTGTTATTGCTAAAGTTTGTACTCATTGTGCTGAAATATATCTTTTTTTTTAATCAAAATATGCACTTCTAATGATTTAACTTGCTAAATATATACATACGGTGATGCTAAATCTCAGACTTTGCTAAATCTCAGTCGACTGAGACTTTGCGAAGTCTCAGTCGATTCCTGGACCGTTTGATTATTTATTGCATTAAGATTAGTGCATTACTGGGCATGTCGTGTAATAGCCCCGTGTAGAAAACTTCTATGGTTGCGCTGCTCTTTGTTTGTTTTTCTGTGTCGGAGCAGGCTTTTTTCTGTGATGGGCTGCTGGTGAAGGGGCCCTTTTTCTCTGTTGTCGGAATTTTACCAATATAAAAATGTTGTGTTGCAGCCTTTTACAGCGGGAGAAGAGATGGGCATGTGTGACGTTGAACATTTCTTGCGTGGCCTTCGTGTTCTGCCCTCTTTCTACATTTTTATTTTCCTTTTTTCTATTTTTGTTTCTGGTTCTTTTATTTTATTTTTATTGTTTTCTTTATTATTATTACTATTATTGTTACTTTTTTCTATTTTTATGTTCACCTTTTGTTTTAAATTTTATTAAAAAATAAATTTTATTTTTCAAAATGAAAGTATTTGCCATCTGGTCGAACAATCACCTGAATCAGACTTCATAAGGTCTCAGTCGACGAGTCAGTCGTTGGATGTTTTGTTCGCTTCAAGATTCATGTTGGGTATGGTTGTCTTTGTTTCGGCATGTATAAAAGCGCCGACCAGGCCATTTCCTTTCTTTTGTTTTTCGCATGGCCTTGTCGCGTGCGAGCCTTGCCTTTTTCTTGTCGTGGCTTGGGCCGCATTTTTTTAACCACGTAACAGGCTTGTTTATTTTTTTATTTTGTTTCTCTCTCGTGTCCAATCAGTTTGATTTCCATTTTTTTTTGTGACGGTCAGTTTTAGGGTGTGCCTGGCCCTAAAAACATGTGTGGGAAAGGATGTGTGATGGCCTGACTTTTTCCGCTTTTATTTGTGTGTTCCTTTTTATTTGCTTTTCATGTCTCTTTTTTTATATTTTTGTAAGTATTTTTTAACAAAAAAATCGGCATCCTCGTGTCGTTGATTTTATTTTGCATTTGTATTTTTACCATTTCCCTTTTTCCTTTTTATTTATAGTTTCCTTCTTTTTGTTTGCTTTTAAAACATTTTCATTATTTCCTTATTTATTTATATTTTCCTTTTTTTTGCTTTTTAAAACCTTTCTCTTGTATGCTTGCTATTAGGCACAACTGTAAGTGTCACCATTGACTGTAATTTATTAGTCTTTTGTTGGGAGAAGGGCAATTGCATGTCTGTCGCTAGGCACACAACTGCAAGTGTCGTCTTTGACTGCAACTGTGTGTCTTTTAATGTGACCACTTAGTGGTGTTTTGTTGGGGGTGATGTTGCACGTCTGCCACTAGGCACGCAACTGCAAGTGTCGTCCCCGACTGCAACTCTGTGGTGCTTTATCAAGGAAGGAGTAGTTGCATGTCTGTCATTAGGCATGCAACTGCAAGTGTCACCATTGACTGCATCTGCATGTCTTCCACATGGTTGCAACTCAGTGGTGTTTGTCGAGCGGAGGAGAGGCAATTGCATGTCCAACACTAGACACGCAACTGCAAGTGTCGCTCCCTAAATGCAATTGAAATGTCTTCAATGCGACTGCAACTCTGTATCATTTTTATCAAGTGAGGGTTTAGTTGCATGTTTGTCACTAGTTGCACAACTACAAGTGTTGCTGTCAAATGCAACTACATGTCTTCCACGCGGTTCAAACTCAGTGGTGTTTTGTCGGACGGAGGAGTGGCAATTGCATGTCCACCACTATGCATGCAACTGCAAGCATCGTCCCTAACTGCAACTGTGTGTCTTCAACGAGGTTGCACCTTTGTGGTGTTTAGTCAAAGGGGGTGGGGCAGTTGTATTCTGTCACTAGGGATGCAAGTGCAAGTATCGTCCCAGACTGCAACTGCGTGTCTTCAATGTGACCACTTAGTGGTGTTTGTAGGGGGGGTATAGTTGCATGTCTGCTAATAGGCACGCAACTGCATTTGTTGTCCGCGACTGCAACTCTGTGGTGTTTTATTAGGGGGGGGGCAGTTGCATGTCCTCCACTAGGCACGCAACTGCAAGTGTCGCCCTCGGCTGCAACTGCATGCCTTCCACGTGGTTGCAACTCTGTGGTATTTTGTCGGAGAGGCAATTGCATGTCCACCACTAGACACACAGTTGCAATTATCGCCCCCTAAATGCAATTGCTTGTCTTCAACGCGGCTGCAACTTTGCACTTTTTTTTGTTGCGTGAGGGGTTAGTTGCATGTTTGTCACTAGTTGCGCAACTGCAAGTGTCAGACTCGAATGCAACTGCATGTCTTCCATGTGGTTCAAACTCAGTGGTGTTTTGTCGGATGGAGGAGAGGCAATTTGCATGTCCACCACTATGCATGCAACTGCAAGTATCGTCCCCGACTGCAACTGCATGTTCTCAACGCGGTTGCAGCTTTGTGGTGTTTAGTGAAGGGGACGGGGGCAGTTGCTTGTCTTCCACTAGGCATGCAACTGCAAGGTGTCGGCCCCGACGTCAACTATGTGGTGTTTTGTCGTGAGGGTCAGTTGCACGTTTGTGACTAGGCATGCAACTGTAAGTGTCGCCCCTGACTCCATCTCCCTGGTGTTTTATTGAGGGAGAGGCAATTGCATGTCTACCACTAGGGACGCAACTACAAGTGTGGTGCTCCACCATCTAATGCAACTGCATGTGCTTCAATGCGACTGTAACTTCAATTGTTTCCTTATTTTCTTTTCTTATTTTTATTTCTGTATTTGGTTTTTTCTTTCTTTCTTTCCTACACAGGGTGTATTTTTTATTACAAATCGCGCAATCTAGTTACATGTCCGCCTCAGCGTGCAATTGCATGTGCTGCACCTCGCATGCAACTGCATAAGCACCAACTTAATGGCGCAAAAAAGATTAGAAGTGTGTGGTGTTCCCATATGTGTGTATTTTATTAATTTTTATCTTCATTTCTTATTTTATTGTATCATTGTTTGCACACCCTGCTGGTTGCACATAATTGCTTTATGGTTATATATGTGCAAAAATATATTTTTTCATTTCTTTGTGTTTAAATACTTGTATTTTTTTCCCTCCAATATAAAATCAGCATAAGTAGCATGCCCATAGCTCACACGGTCACACCCAACTACAAGCAGCATATACAAGGATTTTTTGGCGAACAAAAAAAACAAGAATTTGAACACAACAAAGCTGCATCATTTGTCGAGGCTGAAGCTACCTAGCAAAATACACTTACACAGTTACACGGGCAGTGGTACATCCCAAGTACAAGAAAGAGAAAACAAATCCGGCAACTGCACAACGGTGCACAGGAGAAAAAGTAAGACAAAAGCCCACTAGAAGACCAGGCTAGCCCATCACGAAGGCAACACATAAACATTTTCCAAAACAAAAAGGCCTGGGTTGTACATATGTTGACGTCATCAGTCGACTTAGACTTTGCGAAGTCTCAGTCGACTGAGACCTAGACAAACCCATATACATATACCTGAACTAGACATAAATATGTACAATTTCCAAATCAAAAGTGACTGCAAGCAGAAAAGACAAGCAAACCCCAATCAACGGGAGTCGGAATCCGGAAAGGGACTAACGGTAACAATGGATGTGGAGACGGACAAGTTTGCATGAAAATTTTATACGCCAACAAGGGAGCTTTACCCAGATGTCCTAATGGGTGTGTCGAGCCCAATTAGTCGTCGCTTTCCCTTTTTTTACCTCTTTTTATTTGTTCCTACTTATTATTCTTCTTCCAGTTCCTGCTTTTAAATTTATTATTTTAATATTTTATTATGCCAACATTTGATTTTTTTTTTCATTGGATATAAGATCAGTTAATTTTTGATACACATGAACCAAAAAAAACCATACATTGACAAGGACATAACTATATCTCACAATTTAAAACGAACTTCTTTCTACATGAACATTCTTTTTCAAATAGATGATACATTGTTCTTCAAATACATGATCATTTTTTTCCACATTCAGGAACATTTTTTTGGTGCACGTGTATTTGCAACACATAAATATGACCTATTTTAAACATTTCTATAAAATCATTCAAAATTAAATCTAAATTTCGAAATAAAAAACCCCAGGAAAACAAACATTTTAAACTCTATTTTTGAATTAAATTTTTGTATTTTACTTTTCTTTTGGTCTTTACATTTTAAAATATTTAATGAACATACATCGACATATATACAAACAATGTTTTAATCTATGATTTTTCTAAAAGGATTCATACACTTTTTTATACCTGAATTTATTTATTGTTATTGGAACTTAATTTTAATGTGCGCAGAACATTTTATTTCACACGTATGAACATGTGTATGTATATATGTTAACAGGGCATGTGAGAGTGATATAAAACACGAGTGTGCAACTTCCTACAAGCCTAACTAAAAAAGATATTTCACTTAAGGTGAGAAACTCCATACTAAGAAACTTTCATTAAGCAAGGTTCAAATCTAAGACATTATTGGCACTTGGGGTTTTGAGGTTGGTCAAATTGAAGCAACCAAGCGGCTTATGTGCGGGGCGTCATACGATTGACACCTTATGGTACACATTGCCACATAAGGTCCAAGTCTGTGCGAAAATAACACACAAAGTAACAGGGCAACTATTAAATTAGGAAGCAAATGAATGGTTTGAAAGTGCCCCATCCATTGTTCGATCTAGTCCTCGAATACCAGCGCCGCCCTCTAGTACGAGTGCGGGTACGAGCACATGCCGTCTTATAAATCTGGACTATTAAAGTTTTTCAGTGCTAAATAGGGAAATAAAATTGAAGATAGTTTTAAATAAGGAATTCTTTCTTCTATTAGGTGCTGGTTTGGTTGGGTACTCTTTTTATACATGAATTTATTTGTTTAGTGTTATTGGAAATTATTTTAATGTTCCTGGGCATTTTATTTCACACATATGAACATGTCTAATGTATGTATGTGAACATTTTTAAAAAAGTTTTTTCAAAATGAATGACTTTTTAAAACATGAATTCATGGTGTTAACATAGGACCAATTTATTGATGCACGATAATAAAATTACTCCACACGTAATCATGTATGAACATATATATGCGTATGTACGTGAGCATTTCTTTTTCATTTTCTGCATCATAAATTCCACCTATTTTTTGGAATGATTTTTACAAACATATAAAATATTTTAGCCCCTGAATAAGGGTGCATCTATACAGATGCATGTGCTTGCCTCGCCTCAAGGAGGGTGTTTAGTCGGCCAATCCAGTTGTCTTATATTCCTTAGTTAACATGACGTTCAGAAAATGTTAACATGTTTAAAATTTGTCATGGCATTTTTTATAAAATTTCATGAAATTATAAAAAATGTTCATGTAATTCGTAGAAATGTTCAGAGCATTCAAAAAAGTGTTCATGACATTTGAAAAAGGTTCAGTCATTTAAAAATATGTTTCATGATAGGTTTAAACAAGTCATGAAATGTTAAAATTTGTTCGAGCAATTTAAGAAAAATGTTCATAACATATCAAAAATGTTCTTGCCACTTATAAAAAAGTTCTAACACTTAAGAGATGTTTGCACTTTTCAAAATAATGTTCATGTAACTTTTGAAGAACGTTCGATGTGTACTTCAAAATGTGAACTGTATAGTTAATCGTGCTTACAAATGTTTAACACAATTCGGAAAACTATTTGCCAAGGATTTTTCAAAATGAAAATGTTCGATGTCTACGTGAAAATGTTCATAATAAGGCAATGAAAGGAGAAAAGGAAGATCATTCGTGGTTGTATTGCACTTCGAGGATTTGAAGGTGTGAATAGTAATGGATTAAGTGGCAGCCTCACATTATTTTGGCATTAGTCCATGCTTGTTGACACATTTTCAGTAGATGAATGCTACATTAATGTTGTTGTTTGAAGCAAAAATAATGGGGCTCTTTGGTGCCTCACTTGTGCGTATTGAGAACCTAGAGCGGAGAATAGGCA
The DNA here is from genome assembly GCF_018294505.1 of Triticum aestivum. NCBI lineage: Eukaryota > Viridiplantae > Streptophyta > Magnoliopsida > Poales > Poaceae > Triticum > Triticum aestivum. Next base: position 476,240,224 of record NC_057796.1, read on the forward strand.
CCTAATGTTGTCGACGACAAAAATGTTGAGAGCACAGTCGGCTTTTCAAACACTCCGAGACCTAAACATCAAATGAATACCTTCCATGATGTTTTAATGGATTTTGAATTGGTTGATCTAGGATTCTCGGGGCTGCCCTATACATATGATAAAAGAGAGTGGGAACCGTGCATGTTCAGGTGAAACTGGACGTGTAGTTACCACTAACGATTGGAGGAACCATTTTCCCGTCACATCAGTGCAATGCATGGTATCAGGTTTTGATCATATAACTATACTAGGGAAGGGTGCAGTTGATGTTCTCTTGGGTAGACACTCAAGTTGCAGACAATATTAATGCATGTGGGAGAGGGAAATATGCATTGCCCAAAATTATTAAAGATGCTTTGGAGTATCCAGGTTCAATGCATAATCTGGGAGATGTGAAGTTGAAACTTTGCAAAACTACGACTTCTATTTTAATTTGAGTAAATCTAAGTTTTGAAATGTCACCGAGGAACCAGAAAAAACTTGCACCAGATTAAAGGAACGTGTGGACATGAACACGGACATAAAATAAGAGTTGTAACTGGCGGAATGAATGGTATGTTTTATACATAAGAAATGATGTGGATACAAAGTCTCTCTGGAATAGGGGGAGCTAAACACTAAGTATTTCATAGTAGGGGAGTCTGGAGGGCACACAAGCATAGAATTAAAAACTTATCTGATGACGATGGCAGTATGCCTTCTGATGAGCCAGTTATGGTGCAAATGCACATTTCTTGTTTTCAGTAATTCTTCTTGTCAGACCCGAGATTAAATATTGTCATATTATAGACCTCTTTGAACCCCAAGTTGGTGGGAACATGAATAATAAAGTATGCTTTGATCTTACATATAAAGAAATCTCTTATGCTCCCCTTTAGATGGGAGCTTCAAAGGCCACATGTCCGGATAGTTTTCTAGCTGGGTTCTTCAAGAGGAAGTTTAGTATTGTCAAGAACAACATTATTTTAGCAGTAAAGGGTTTTCTTGGACATGGGTAATGCCAATGATACAACAATTATTCTAAATCCGAAGGTTCCAAATACTAGTAAGCTTGCTCATTTTAGGCCAATAAGCTTTGGAATGTTGTTTATAAAGTTGTTTGTCTAGTGAATAAACTTAGGCCTATCTTGGATGGTAATTTCTATGGATTAGAGTGATTTTGTACCAGGAAGGATGATAACAGGCAATGGTTTAGTGGCTTTCAAATGAATTCATCACATCAAGCAGGAGAAATATCCCACTAAGAGTTTTTCCTCTTGGATTCGTTCGCACTGTCACATGGTTTATGAAAAGGTGACCCATTATCACCCATTCTTGTCCTTATTTGTCGCTAAAGTACTTTATATTCTACTTAAGAAAGGAGTTGACTTAGCTAGTATTTTTCCACTCAAAGTTATTCACCGAGCTTCTGGTATTTCACACCTATTTTTTGTCTATGATTACCTATTCTTCTTCAAAGGCATACAATGTGAGGGCTATCATAGAGGCATATGATATGGCAACATGATAGTGCATAAACACTGCAAACTGTTCTCTTCTTTTCCGTGAAGCTTCTCCTGCTGATGTACAAAAGCAAGTCCGGGCGGTTGATGTGGTCACTGCAAGCTTTAAACAAAAGTACCTCGGTCTACCGGCCCCTAATGATTGTATAAATAGTGGCAAATTCCAGACTTAGCAGGCCAAGTTAATGAACCGTATCTTTCAACGGGGAGATGGCCGTCGTGCTCAGTATGGTAATGTAGTGCCAATTAAATCAGCCGCTCAAGCACTACCAATGTATTTTATGGGAGTGTCTTCAAGATGCCATTCTTGGTGTGTGACGATGTAACAAAGTTGGTACATAGTTTTTCATTGGGATCATGACACGTTAAAAATAAAACACACTGGAAATCTTGTGAAGCCATGTTGAACCAAAAAGACCATGGAGGAATCAGTTTTCAAAATTTTAGGCTTTTTAATCAAGCCCTATTAGCTTGGCAAGCCTGGAGCATGTTGACTAAGCATGACAGTTTATGCTCTCGAGTTCTCAAGGCACATTACTATCCAAATGGGCGCTAGGAAAATATTATGTTTGTGGGGAACACAACCTCTTCTTGGGAAGCCATTAGCAATGTGCGTAGCATCCGTATGTGGAGGGAGAATTGGATAAATCATGATCTTGTTTACCAATTGATCACATCTCATGGAAGATTTCATATTCAATGAATTTTATGTTTATTGGATGGCAATGGAGTTTGGAAGGTCGATGTTCTTCGGAGGCATCTTCTGCCTTTGGATGACATGGAGGTTTTAAAAATCCGTTCATCACCATGTCTTGTGGATGACACGCTGGCACGGATGCCTAAGAAATCTAGAGTGTTTGGTGTTAGTGATGCTTATAATGTTGCCTTGGTTGAATCTGATGAAAGTAGATTCTGTGACTAGTGCTGCTCCGTACGGACATAGGGCATCATGGGATACTATTTGGAAGAGCCTGGTACTGGCAAAAGTTAGGCTCTTTGCCTGCAAAATTATAATGAATTCTCTACCAACGTGGTGTACCGAGAAGAAAAGAAACCTTGAAACAAACATGTGTTAGCTCTGTGGAAATCAATGGCTGAAATCTGAAGCCTACCACATGTGGATGATATAAAAATATTGGGTCAAAGTTGTTATTGCATGCCTCCAGTGAGCTCCTGGAAACAGAATGTACAATGTTCCTCATTCTTTTGTGGAGATGCTGGTAAGTTCGGCACGAGAATGTGAGAATATCCCTCCTCTCATTGAAATATCTCGATGATGCATATACAACTACCTTAGCTCGCTCATGATGATTGAGCAGCACCCGGAGATGGTGTGCTGAAAGGAAAAGGGGTGTTATCATATGTGTCATGCATGGCCAGTGCAAAAGAGCTCAACAATACCCATTTGTAAATATGCAAGTTTCATGGAAGCTGCCTTTTGTTGGCTGGTAAAAACTCAATGTCGATGGTTAGTTTATTTCTTAATCCGTACTTGCTAGTGTTTGGGTGGTTCTAAGGGACCATATGTGCATATTTAGCTCCTACCGGTACATATACATTTTCTCAACTCCGCTTGAATCAGAGATAGCGGCATGCGTGGAAGGTATATCTCCGGCTTTGCAATAGTGCACCACTCCGACTTATATTGAAGGGGATTGTTTGGTATCAGTCAACATGGTGAACAATAATGATAAGGATAGATTAGCGTATTCGGCTATGATTCAGGAGGTCAAATCTTTCATGCTCACTAGTGAATCTTGTACTACTCATAGTAGTAGGTGTTAGAACAATGTAAGCCACTACTTGGCAACTTATGCTCTACTAGGAACTCACATGTCGGTCTGGCTCCGTTCTGGTCAAGGGGATGTGGAGGATCTATGTAGAGCTGATTGTAATCATGGTTGATGAGTAATGCAAAATTCTATTTGCAACTATACATGTATATGTGTTTGCACACTTTGTTTCCAGATTTTTCGCCATGTGAAAAAAAGTTTTTGAGAACAACAAATAAAGGGCTACCTAGAGCCCTCCCATCAAATGATTTTTATTTTTTTTTGCATATTGGTTACCCTATCTGAGTATGACATCCAACACATAGAACGATTCTTCACTAAAGGAGAACATTCATTATGTCACGTTACCTAATTGATGATTATAAAGAGAGAACCGGTTCGGTGCCCACGTTCATCTGCACCCACGCTGAAGAAAAAATAAATTCAAAACAAATACCAGAAAAAATAAAAAATTCCAAAAAAGTTGCATGGTAGATAATTTGGTGCGTAAGCTTCGCTCCAATTTGCAGATCATTTGGATATCTGAGTAGCTCTCGAAAAATAACAAATTTGGGTTATGTAAAAAAGTTTGTTGTTCATATACTGTTGTGACCCAATTTGTCTTTTTTATTGAGAGCTATTCATATGTCCAAATGATCTGAAATTTGGAGTGCACCTCACACACCAAATTATCTATCAGGCAAAAAATGGATTTTTTTGGAATTGTTTGTATTTTTTGTGATTTTTTCTTGACAAGCTGTAGATGAGCGTGGGCTCAGAAATGGATACTCGGATTATAGATAAATAAAACGGTAGCCTCTACAAAATGCGCATCCTCCTTGGCTTATTAGTTATTATCTTAGCATCTCCGCTCCGGCGACCAGTTTCTGTGCCGAGAGGTGGGTCGAGGAGGATCATGGATCTTCATGTTCATGGGAAGTCTTGGTCTATTTTATTAGATTTTGATGTCCTTGTATCATTCATCTAGGAGGTGGAGGCGATGAAACAGTGGAATAAGTGCATTCGGTCATTCATCTAAGAGCAGAGGTGTGATTTCCCCATATCGATTCGTTGGATTGTGTGCAGAAGTATCGACCTTGATGTTTTCGCTTTCGCTCATGGAGGCTCCAATGGCCTTTGTCAATAAGATATGCGACGATGCTTTGCTCCATCGATGTGGGGTTGGTTCTACTCATCTGGTGTTCACTTTCTCCATGTCGACGGTAGACGTGGTTTCGATCGTCATCGTTGGCATCAGTGGAGGAGCTACAGTAAACTAGTTGGGCTGGCGAAGATGGCCCAAGCTGAAGGAAACACATTTTCTCTCTCTCTTAGAAGGCCCAGTTTATTCCCTACTCTTTATAGATTCGGCCATGAGCTGGGCGGGCCATGTCCCATTTGGCCTGGCTGTAGCTCCGCCACTGGCTGGCATCTCCTAGCAACGTGGCGTGACTTCCCGACCACAATTACATCGGCCCTTAACTCTGACAATGCCGAGCAGGTGCGGCGTAGTGCTAGGATCACGACACTCTCTTGGCGCTTGCAGGTCGGAGACAGCGATGAACTCCCTCTTGATATTTGTATTTTTTGTTTCATCGAAGGTGATCTTGTAAGGCTCAGTCTTGATCAATATATGTCTTTCGGTAAAAGAAAAAAATATAATTATATTTAGGCAAATATTAACTACTTATACACTCGTACGTACATCAAACAATTATTCAAATGAAGAAGTGTATAATGAACGTACGTACGTGCCAATACAATCTTATCTTATTTCTGCGATTTGGCAGGACATTAATTTTGGTGATGAGACATTTAGACATCCTTAAAAACTATCAGGAGTTTTGAATATTTCCCAAACAAGCTTCTTCCCCGCGCGACGCCACCAACGGCTCGATCCGCTCGCGCCTCCCCCCTGCCCTAGCCCTAGCCCCCATTCGTCCTTATAAATACGCCCACTCCTCCCAGCCGCAAACCACACCCGCAGCCTCATCTGCATCGCAATTCCCCATCTTCTTTCTCGTAGACAGATCTAAAGAAGAGTAGATATCCATTCCCCATTCCTCTGTCCAAAGCTCTAGCTAGATGATAAACCTGTCCCTCATCGGCTCGGAGTGCTACTCCGGCGGCGGCCACAACACGCCCGAAGTCGACGACCCGTCGGACGGCCTGTTGACCGATGTCCCCGAACCAGACGCCACGTGGTTCGAGGAGATGGCCGATTGGTTTCGAGGAGATGCTGCGCCGGTGGCGGTCGTGGCGGTGAATGACAGGGTGGAAGAGGGAGCTGCGGTGTCTGAGCCGGTGCCCGTGGAGGCTGCTAAGGAGGCCACGGTGAACCTCCAGGGGAAGAAGAAGAGGAGAGCGAAGGGGACAGTCGCGGCGCGGGGGTCCAAGAGGCAGCGCTCGCCGTTGGGTCCTACTGAGACCACCAGCAGCGGCAGCAATCAAGGCGCGGGGAGCGAGGCTATGTACGATCACCAGATGCCGGTTGGCACGGGGATGAAGGTTGCCGGCGGCGGAAGGCGGCGGAGGAAGAAGGAGGACCCCGGCAGCGTCTCGTGGGAGTGGGAGTGGGACAAGGAGGTGGGCCTCGCGAGCTACCCGGCGTTACAGTTCTGCCTCCTTTTCCACATGCTCCCCAGCACGTTCGACTCCCTCTGCAAGCTGCTGGCCCCCGTCGTCGGCAGGGATGAAACCAAGCGGCACCCGCGCGAACGCGAACCCGTCCCCGTGCGCAAGCGCGTCGCCGTCGCCGTCTGGCGCCTCGCCTCGGGGGAGTCCCTCCGCGAAATCGAGAAGCGCTTCGGCATCGCGCTCTGCACCTGCCAGAAGATCCTGCGCGAGGTCTGCTCAGCCATCAAGGACGTAATGTTCCATCAGGAGGTCGGCTGGCCGGACGCCGCCCGCATGGCGGCGATCGCCGCCAGGTTCCAGGCCCTGTCGGGCATCCGGGGCGTCGCCGGCGCCGTCTACACCACCCACGTCGCCATCATCGCCCCCTGCAAGAACCACGAAGCCATTGGCTACCATAACAGCCACGCCACGGCGCGCAACAACGGCAGGGACTCCTACAGCATCACTCTGCAGGCGTCCATGGACGCCGACGGGACCTTCACCAACGTCTTCGCCGGCCAACCCGGCGGCGACTCCGACGAGAAAATCCTCCTCGGGTCGTCGCTGAACAAGCCCGACCGTGCTGGGGACATCCTTGCCCAGGGCATGCGCCTGGTCGGCGGCGCCAGCTACCCGCTCCTTGACTGGATGCTGGTGCCCTACTCCGGCCAAAACCTGACGACGGCGCAGCAAGGGTTCAACGAGCGGGTCGCAGTGGTGCGCGACGCCGCCGTGAACGGGTTCAAGACGTTCAAGGCGCGGTGGGGCTGCCTCCAGAAGCGCAGCGAGGTCAAGGTGGATGACCTTGAAACGGAACTCTACGCGTGCGCCGCCCTCCACAACTTCTGCGAGCGCAGCGGCGACACTCTCAACCCCGACCTGCTGCGGGGCTTGGAGCTCCACGACAACGAAGGCATGGTCGCCGATAACCCCATGCGCTCCGCCGCTGCCGCGCAGGCGCGCGACACCCTCGCACATGACATGATGGAACAGCTAGCTGGCTACTAGCCAGCCAGCTGGTGCGCCGCCGTGCGCAGAAAGAAGCCGACGAAGAGGTAGTTGAAGGGATCGATCAGCAAGCAGCAAGGTTCATCGGAAGAGCAAGCTATTTTCCTTGGTCGAGTCCCCATTTTTGTGGGAGATTGTTTAATTTGAGCCAATTCATCATATCAGTTTTGTCAATCATTTATCCAGCCAATTACAGTCTGCTTGTATTTCATTTTATCATCCGGCCGGCTAATGTGTTATATATTGAGAGATCTCTCCTTCGATCTCTAGATGGTCTCCTATATACTTTGTTGTTCTTTGGTTAGCATGAAATCCTCATCATGCAAGTACGATGATCTATGTATGCAGTAGTGTTGAAACCTTTGAATGGTTAATGGACAAGTAAGAAGCTTTAGAGGGAGCCTGCTGGTAATGCATACAGTAGTATATCACACAGCAACCTAATTAATTTCAACCAAGATTAATACCTGCCATCTTCAAGCAAGGCCTGCGTAACCTTGTAAAGTCTTAGATCATCGCTCGCTCTAAGAAATCTCGATGCGCTTAATTAGGTTGCTGTGTGATATACACCTAAATTATTGGTGACCATTCGCATATATGATCTCTGTGCATATGCATTTGATAAAAAATAAATCATATGAAACGATTGACACGTACATAAGGAAGGAAACACATATGAATGTATGTTCATTACATTGACAACCATGCGAGGCTGGACCAGCTTCCAAAACATGTCAACGGTAATTACAAGCTTAGTTACTTTCCTAAATATATAACCCTTCCTATTTATTAGGTACTAAAATTTTCCAGGCCAATTTTTTTTAACACGGTACAGACGCAAGCAAAAAAAATTAAAAAAATTGGTCTGGAAAATTATTCGGTGTATTTCCTTCATACCCTACCCGATGCCAATTGTACCCGCTCCCCCACCATGATTCGAAAGGATTATTCACTCATCGGTAATTACTCAAATGCAGATACACAAAAAAACTCCTCAAATGAACGTTGTAACTTGTACTCCCTCCATTCCTAAATCTATGACGCTAAACTTAATATATTTAGAAACGGAGGGAGTACATGGGAATTTCAGTTCCAAATTATCCTCAAATCAGTGCTTTGTTCACCGTGTGCAAAAAAAAATACACCTAACAAAAATGAATGGAGTACATCCAACATCTCTTTAATTGATGCTCATAGCTTCAGTCAATTGCCCCACATGTTAGTAAACATAAACCTTGATTTAATATATATGGGTATATTTGTGTTTTTTTCATCATGAAAAGAGGTTAGTGTCCTTGGCCTCGAGTGATGGACACAACCATATCTTCATTGATTATTATATGATGTCAGGCAAAGTCTAACATCGATGCCAAATGCTTACGAACAATAAAGAAAATCCGAGGCCAAGCAAATTGGATCTACCTCATTATAGGATCTCCATAAACCCTAGACAAGAAGGAACCATTCTACGTGTGCCGATGTTGAAGAGTCCAACCAAAAGATGAACATGGGATTTTCATCCCCGAGGCCAAGCTTCGAGCCAACACCTTCAACAAGGACACGCCACTCGCATGCCGGCATTGCCTAATCTACCCGGAAAGGCTAGATCATGGGGTTTCACATGGAATACACGCAAACTAGCTGTCGAGCCCATCGCAGCGAATAAGCTCACTACCAGCCGATGACGTATCAGTAGTCGAATCTGTTGGAGAAGATGTCGGATGCAAGTCGAAGAACTCACACCCTGCTTCCGGCCAATGTCACACCTTCCTTTGTCCATGCCGATAGGGGAGAGAGACGATTGGACATAACTTGATCATTAAGATCTAGCTGCCATTGCAGCCACCTCACAGATCTCCACCGCTACAGCCACCGCGTGGATCCACTGACCATGTCTCCAGAGTTGCTACCCCGACATCCTCCACCTTCACCCCATTGACGGAATCAGCCCCCTAGGAAGGGCCACATTGCCAGATCCACCATGCGCCCGTCCCAAGGCATCGCCGCCAACCGCACCCCATGCGCTTGGGACCGATGGGAACAGGCCTGCTGCAGTCACCGGCGACATGTAAAAGGAGGAGCGTCGATGATACACCCAGTCACTCCTGACTCCACATAGTGCCACTCCTATGTCTGACTGTTGTACAAGAGCTCTTGTTGGGATCATGAGATCCACAACCACCATGACATCGGCTACCATACTGCCCGATGCCAATTTGGCATAGACGTAGAGATGCCATCATACACATGCCGGATCCGCCTGATTAGCGTGTGCCTATGACCTCCACGATGGCCATCGCCATGGACTACGACCGATGTGCCGCGCAACCACGGTAGATGCCCTATTTGAATCCAACAATATTGTTTCCATTTCTTCCCTCGTGTGTCTATGTATACGGGAATTTCAGTTCCAAATTATCCTCAAATCAGTGCTTTGTTCACCGTGTGCAAAAAAATATACACCTAACAAAAATGAATGGAGTACATCCAGCATCTCTTTTGGGGAAACTATTACAACCAACATTAGTTGATGCTCATAGCTTCAATCAATTGCCCCACATGTTAGAAAACATAAACCTTTATTTAATAGATAAAGATATATCTGTGTTTTTTATCCCGAGGCCATCCAAATTGGATCTACCTGTTGGAGATCGTTGCAGAAATTAAAAAAATTCTACGCATCACCAAGAACAATCTATGGAGTCTTCTAGCAACGAGAGGGAAAAGAGTGCATCTACATACCCTTGTAGATCGCGAGCGGAAGCGTTCAAGTGAACGGGGTTGATGGAGTCGTACTCGTCGTGATCCAAATCACCGATGACCGAGCGCCAAACGGACGGCACCTCCGCGTTCAACACACGTACGGTTGGGGAAGACGTCTCCTCCTTCTTGATCCAGCAAGGGGAGGGAGAGGTTGATGGAGATCCAGCAGCACGACGGCGTGGTGGTGGAAGCAGCGGGGATCTCGGCAGGGCTTCGCCAAGCTCAGCGAGAGGGAGAGGTGTCACGGGAGGGAGAGGGAGGCGCCAGGGGCTTGGGGTGCTTCTCCCATGCGCCTCCCCACTATATATAGGGGTGGAGGGGGCTGGTTTCTTGCCCTCCAAGTCCATTGGGGCGTTGGCAAAGGTGGGGGAAAGAAATCCCATCATTTCCCTTCCCCACCGATTGTTATCCCCCCTTTTTAGGGATCTTGATCTTATCCCTTCGGGATATGATCTTATTCCTTCTAAGGTGGGATCTTGGTGCGCCTTGACCAGGGGTGTGGGGCCTTGCCCCCACTACCCACGTTCATGTGGGTCCCCCCATGCAGGTGGGCCCCACTTTGGAACCTTCTAGAACCTTCCCGGTACAATACCGAAAAATCCCGAACATTTTCCGGTGGCCAAAATAGGACTTCCCATATATAAATCTTTACCTCCGGACCATTCTGGAACTCCTCGTGACGTCTGGGATCTCATCCGGGACTCCGAACAACTTTCGGTTAACCGCATACCAATATCTCTACAACTCTAGCGTCACCGAACCTTAAGTGTGTAGACCCTACGGGTTCGGAAGACATGCAGACATGACCGAGACGACTCTCCGGTCAATAACCAACAGCGGGATCTGGATACCCATGTAGGCTCCCACATGTTCCACGATGATCTCATTGGATGAACCACGATGTCGAGGATTCAATCAATCCTGTATACAATTCCCTTTGTCAATCGGTACGTTACTTGCCCGAGATTCGATCGTCGGTATCCCAATACCTTGTTCAATCTCGTTACCGGCAAGTCACTTTACTCGTACCGTAATGCATGATCCCGTGACCAAACACTTGGTCACATTGAGCTCATTATGATGATGCATTACCGAGTGGGCCCAGAGATACCTCTCCGTCATACGGAGTGACAAATCCCAGTCTCGATTCGTGCCAACCCAACAGACACTTTCGGAGATACCCGTAGTGCACCTTTATAGCCACCCAGTTACGTTGTGACGTTTGGCACACCCAAAGCACTCCTATGGTATCCGGGAGTTGCACAATCTCATGGTCTAAGGAAATGATACTTGACATTTGGAAAAGCTCTAGCAAACGAACTACACGATCTTGTGCTATGCTTAGGATTGGGTCTTGTCCATCACATCATTCTCCTAATGATGTGATCCCGTTATCAATGACATCCAATGTCCATAGTCAGGAAACCATGACTATCTGTTGATCAACGAGCTAGTCAACTAGAGGCTCACTAGGGACATGTTGTGGTCTATGTATTCACACATGTATTACGATTTCCGGATAACACAATTATAGCATGAACAATAGAAAATTATCATGAACAAGGAAATATAATAATAACCATTTTATTATTGCCTCTAGGGCATATTTCAACACTACCTCACTACATAATATCCACAAACCCTACTACATACGATCGAACGCTAATATACTACTCCTAGACAAAGCCTTCAAGAAGGAATCGTTGTACGTGTGCCGATGTTGAAGACTCCAACCAAAAGTCCAACATGGGATTTTCATCCCCGAGGCCAAGCTTTGAGCCAACGCCTTCAACAAGGGCACACCACTCGCACGCCGACATTGCCTGATCTAGCCGGAAAGGGTAGATCACAGGTTTTCACCTGGAATACGCACAAATTAGTCGTCAAACCCATCATAGCTATCAACCTCACTACCGGCTAATGACGTATCACTAGTCGAATCTATTGGAGAAGACGTCAGATGCAAGTTGAAGAGCTCACACCCTGCTTCCGGCCACTGCTGCACCTCCTTCTGTCCATGCCGATAGGGGGAGATGCTTGGACATAAGTTAATTATTCAGATCTAGCCGCCATTGCA